>NW_026623861.1:103154-127992 GCF_030028575.1 Malurus melanocephalus | reverse complement strand
CATGAGAGGAAATACCTGGAGAAAGGAAGATGAAATAAAGGAAATTTGTGTTCAATATTGACCTCAGATACCAACATCTCTGCTTCACAGATTTCATTAAAGACCAGCCCACCTTGTGCTTTAAGCTCCATGTGTTCCTTTCTTCACATCCCTTTACTCCAGACATTCATTACTAGAAATTAAAGGCCTCATTTCTGAGATGTCAYGAGAATCCATTACATCGTGTGAAATCCAGGAAGATGACCCATTCACTACTAAAATCATTGTCACAAAGTTACTAACCTTTGCAAAACTCAAAGAAGCCTGTAATGCATCTCTTTTTTAATAATTATTAATGTTTACATTTCTTTATCCCTCTTATGGCTCAATGTTGCCAAACTGCTCCAGAAACRGCATTAATATGGATGAGAGAAAGAGATTAACATGTAAATGAGTAATGAAAAGCATTTACTGGGAATAGAACTGGCATCCATATGTTATAAAACCTTGCCAAACACTGTCAGTATTAATAGCTTTGTTTACGTTTATGTGTGGTCAGACCACGCCGCTATTTTTTCACGATGGTAAGTTCTGACAATTTTCCTATTAGATTTGGTCCAGGAGCTTGCATTTGCAATTCTAACACAAAACAGATTTTGAAAGTCCCTGTATTTAGGACAGAAAGAGGCCACACAGCTTTTTGTCAGCTGCTCCAGGACAGCAGTTTGGGCTGTCGGAGCGTTCCTTTCACAGCTCAGGGTTTGGGGACACCCAGTGATGCCCTTTGTCAGTCATTCCTGTGTGGCTGAGAAATGCCTCCTGTCCCTGGGTGCTGTTTCAGTTCTGTCCCATGGGATGAGCTTCATGGGAGGTCACATCAGCTTGGCTGAGCTCTGGTTGTTCAGCATCTCTGGGTCCTGCAARGTCGGTGGATTCAGAAAAGCCTGGGCCAGAAATCCTCATCTTTTCAGTGGCCTAAATTGATGCCAGAGCTGGAGCCCCTCTGCTCTGGGACAGGCTGGGAGGACTGGTAGAGGAGAAGGCTCCAGAGAGAACTCAGAGCCCCTTCCAGAGCCTAAAGGGGCTCCAGGAGAGCTGGAGAGGGACTGGGGACAAGGGATGGAGGGACAGGACAATGGGGAATGGCTTCCCAGTGCCTGCCCTTGGCACTCTCTTGGGCTCATTTATGTTTSTCTGGTTTTGTGTCCATGGCTGTAGATATTCACACAGCCCTAAATAATTTGGTTCATATTTCCAGCATTTGCTGTGCTCCTCAGGAAGTTTTAATGTGTGTACTTTCCCTGTTTAGGCAGCATAATGGGCATCCCTCGTACAAGCAGTATTTGTTGTCATTAGTAATGCAAATAAATAAAAACCCTTTTTTTCTTGTTATTTACATTTATACTTACTCTAAATATCCATAAATTAACTTACATTAGGTGGAGTCATCTTTAATAGGAACCAGAAAAATTTGCTTTGTTTCACTTGTGTGGGGGAGGATGAGAAATAAATCCATTATATGGTTGGTGCTTGAAGCCTGTTTAGAAAAGGTCCATTAGTAAATGGTTTACAAAGCACAATAATTCTCTCTTTGCAATCTGCATCAGCTTTCTCCTGTATAATTCACACTTTAATGTATTTACTGGAGCTAACACTTAGAAATTTAACACTTTGTTAAATGTTTTCAGCTCTAAAATGGGGCAAAAAGGAGGGAACTGTACATTCAGAAGTGTCAGCCATGGGATGCATTGTAATCATCTGGCCAGGCTGTGTTTGTGCATATATATATTTAATTTTGGTTGGCTTTTTTTTTTCATTAAGAACTCTCACAGACTGCTGAGAAAGAGCTCTTTATTCTCCTTCCAGTGTAACATTTTCTTTAGTTCTCATTACATGATCCCTGCTACTTTACCATCGGAGTACATGAAGTTCTCTGCTGTCTCTTGGTGGAGCCAGGGGGGAATCTTTGGGGAGCAAGGGACCAGCATCCRTCTCTCCCCACACCTCCGTGGTCTGCAGATTTTCCTAGAAAAAGCTGATCAGACACATTTCAGCAGAGGTTTCTGTCGGACCAGAGGAGCACAAAAGGCATAGCAAAAAGGAGAGGTGTCACTCAGGGATGCTTTTTGTGTCCCAGAACCACGTTCCCATCCCAGAGAGGCATTGGTTGGGATGCAGGTTGGTGGGAGAGTGTGCAGAATACAGAAGGAAAGGTGGTACCTGGGAGTCACTGGTGGCAGCCTGGCTGTGATCTTGGCACTCAAATGACACCTGAAAATCAGCTGTGAAAAGATGCAGATCACTGCCTGAGCTCAGGGACTCAATCATGAGTCTCAGGGCACTTGCAGAGCCTGAGATCCCATTCCTCAGGCTCTGGGATTGAGGGGTGATGTCAGCTTTCACGAGCAGTAAGAAGCCAGAAGTGATGTCCTCACCTCTGCAGTTGCAGAACAAACTGTGAATATTAACAGAGTGCCCCCCGAGGGCTTACAAACCRGGTGAATAAAAAGGAGAAACAGAATCACAGAATATCCCAGGGTTAAAGAAAGGGATCTAGTTGAAGAAGGGATCGAGTCCAACTCTTCCCCCTTCGTAGAACATCTGCAAGGATCACACCACAGGCCTAAAAATGAACAAACACTGATTCTTAGGGCAGCCTGTGACTGATGGAGCTCRGCAAAGCTCTGTTCCAGCAGCCAGGGAGAGTGGGAGCCTGCAGACAGCCCCCCACCCTCCATGGCAGCCGGGAGCTCCCATCCCTTTCCCCTGCTCTGACAGGAGCGGCGGTTCTGGCMGTCAGCAGCCGCTCTGGCAGGAGCACAGCCCACACACGCTGCCTCACGGGGCTCCCTGCCCTGGCTGCAGCTCAGGATTCCCCCCTSTCCCCGATCCTTGGCTCCCCTGCTCCTGGCCATGGCCAGCTGGCCGCGCTCCCCCTCGGCTGTGGCCGCCCGTGGGTCACACGGAGTGTCCTCCTCAGTCCGGGGATGGGGACTGTCCCCACCAWGGCAGGGAGGGATGGACTGCACCTCTGCTGCATTCCATGGGACCAGTGTGGGAGGATGGGATCCCACAGTGGGTGACTGTCCTTTCACAGGATCACTGAGGATGGAAAAGCCCTCCCAGCCCGTGGAGTCCCAGCTGTGCCTGATGCCCACCTTGTCCCCAGCCCAGAGCACTCAGTGCCACCTCCAGCCCTTCCTGGGACACCTCCARGGATGGGGACTCCAAAGCTCCCTGGGCAGCCCCTGCCAAAGCTTCAGTTTTACAGAGAATCAAAGAATGAACTGGGCTGGAAGAGACCTTCAAGCTCATCAAATCCAGCCTGTGACCCAACACCTCCTCACCAACCAAACCATGGCACTGATGCCACGTCCACTCTGTTTTTATACACACCCAGGGATGGTGACTTCAACACCTCCCAGGGCAGACAATTCCAGTGTATGATCACTCTTTCAGTGAAGAATCTTTTTCTAGCACCTAACCAAAACTTCCCTTGGCACAGCTTAAGACTGTGTCCTGTCTTGCACCCTTGTGCACCTTGTCCACCCAAGGAGCTCCTGGAGAAGATGCATTTCCTCAGAATTCTGTTTTTGGGGGGTGGCCCCCGAAACTGTGCACTGCTGGAGGACAGCAAGAGTGGTAGCCTAGACCTGCTCTCCTGCCTGGGGAGCCTCCTCTCCAGTGGGATGTGTCCCTKCAGGAGTTTCAGCCCTTCCTGTTGCCTTATGGGCTGATTTGGAATTCTGAAGCAGACATGATTAAGGGATAAAACSGTTTTCCCTCGGTATTTAATGGGATCCCAGRTGCACAACCCTTCAAAGGTGGAAAACACCAAAAACACACCCTGCATAAGATGGATACGATTTTAATAGACCTCCCAAATGAGCRTATCTGTCTAGAATTCCCCAATTAGAAACTTAATAAATGTAGTTATGTCTCCTTATTCTAAAAARTCCCTCCTAGCTGAGGCCAGAGCCCAGTTTACACAATGTATTCCAGAGAGAAGGCTCCAACCAAGGTGTAACCCTCGAGTTTGAGACAGCTCAGGGCTCACTGGCCTCCTCCTGGGGTTGTTTGGTCTCTCTGTCCAGCAGAACCCCAAAACTGAGCTGGAATATCAGMCKACAGGARTTACAARCATGTAGGGAAAGGGTACCAGGAATACAGAAAGGGTACAGGAAATGTCTGAAAGGGTCTATGAAATATAGAAAAGGTTATATAAAAASAAAAGGCAAAAATCATCAGGCATCACTCACAGTTCCTGAGGGACGTGGTGGCCACACCACCATCCCGAGCACTGTTTCACTCACAAGAATCAACTCCARAGAGCCTGGGGAAGGAGTTGGGGCCAGCAGGAATGTGTGGCAGGGGGGATAGAGTTGATAGAGGGTGACTGTCCCTCCCTCTGGTGTCTGTCTGGCCTCAGGGATGGAAGCTGTCCCACTGCTGAGGGACCTAATGGGCCCTGCTGCCCTCAATGACCATAACCCCAGTGCTCCACAAAGAGTGTAGGAAGCCCTTCCCACAGCTCCAGAGTGGGCTGCCCAGGAAGGGTTCCATGACAGGCAGGGAGGTGGCTGGTGGGCATGGTGTCCCTGGATAGCAGCTCCTGGTCCAGAAGGGACTTGGCTGGAGCCCCTGAGGAAGGAAAGGGGGATCCCAGTGGTTCAGCAGGGCCTGGCCTGTGGTTGGTCCTCTCCTGGKTGGGTAAAGCAGCAATTTTTGTTCCTCCCAGCAGATCTCACCCTCTGCATCCCTGCTGAGACCCCACAGACCCAAGCTTTGCTGCCTATCCTGCCCTCCTGTTCCTCCCAGCTCCTGGCCAGCATTCCCAGTTATTTGGTAGCGTGTGTTTGTGTATCTGTTCAGCTGCTCTGGGAAGAGCCTCCCTGGGGAAAGCTCTCCTGTCCTCCTGTCCTTGGCTGACATTTGTCCCCATGGGCCCTCATCTCCACCAACAGCATGCTGTGCCTAAAAACTGATGAGCAAATGACCAATTGCTCACCTCTCTGTGAGATGGACGAGCCCTTTTTCCTGGGGGAGTAAATTCTGTGATCCCTGCCCTGAAACTGCTGCTCTGACTTTTCCTCTGGCTGCAGGAAGCGCTATCGGTGGTGAGCGAAGACCAATCCCTGTTCGAGTGCGCCTACGGATCACCCCACCTGGCCAAGGCAGAGATGACAGCCTCCTCCTCCAGCGAGTATGGCCAGACCTCCAAGATGAGCCCACGTGTCCCCCAGCAGGACTGGTTGTCACAGCCCCCGGCCAGAGTCACCATCAAGATGGAGTGTAACCCCAACCAGGTTAACGGGTCAAGGTAATCAGGATGGTGGATTTTTTGAATGGGATTTTTTGTGATGGGTGTGGCTCAGTTGTCTAAATCTGTATATTTAGCACCATTTCAGGGGCCTCAGGATATCCCACCTGGCCACTGCCATCCCAAAAGGCTCCAGGTTTCCCTGCCTTGTTCTGCCAACCCTCTTGAGGTGTCACAGAGGGTCTGAAATGGTGCTGCAGGCACAGCCTGCTCACGAGCTTGTGCAATACCTTCCCTCTGTGGGTGATTTTTGGATGTCAATTTACTTTACACACCAGGTGAAAGAGCAGATATTAAAGTTAATATAATCAATTTTATTAATTTGCTGTAATCTGGAGAAGCATCATTGAGCCATCGAAGGGTGTGGTGTTTCTGATCTAACACTCCATGGAAGTTGTCAAATCCAGCAATTTGGGCAGTTGCCTTTGCCTTTTTCATATATATATATGAAAAATATATATTTGCCTTTTCTCTAAATATATGTAAAATATATATATTTGCATTTGCTCTAAATATATATAAAATATATGTATTTGCCTTTGCTCTAAATATAACCAAACAGAGAAACATTGGAACTAAATTCTTGTCATGGCAGAGGGAGTGAACTACTGAGCTTTACTTTTATATTTATTCTAAACATAATGCCAGAAAGAGGAGCTGGATTGAAGAACTTGGGCTGAAAAAGACAACSTAAGTTTGGAGGTGAGCAGGGGAGAAGGGAACAGGAAAATAAATTAGTTACTTCTAGCACATTGTGTCTGTGCATTAACTGTTGTCTCAGGACATTTTTTTAGGAATGTCACTGTGAAGGAGACTTGTGTCAATTAGACTCAAAGATATTGCAGTAGATTTTGGGATTTTGGCTGGTGGCTTTCCCAAGCTTGGGAGCACTCTCTGGGACATCTGTAAAAAACACAATGAASATTTTTATTTTCAAGGAAACTGTCCAAACAAGTGCTTTCCTGTTTAAAATGCCTGACTGTCAAAACAGTTTTCCTTCAGTGTTGCTGAAGAGCAGAGTCCAGGAGAGCCGGTTGCTGGCAATTGTTGGTGATGTACCAGTGCTTCACATCTCCCTGTCACGAACACCTGGCTTTTAATCTCATCTCCCAGGATCAGTTGTTCAGGAAAACCTCAGCCCTGGGCTCTGTGGTTGCTGTTCACACTTGCTGGGCTGATGTGATGAGCACCACAAGCAGGGCAGAGTGGTCTGGCAGTTTATCACAGCTCCTCTGTTCCCGGGTGAGAATGGAAATGGTGCTGAAGGCAAATCAGAATTTCCAGTGAATAGCCAAAGATTTGAGATACATAGAAACAAACGGTGAGCTGAAGTTACAAAGAATTAGAGGAAGTCTTCTTGTAAGGCTACTTAGCCAGAAGTTCAAATGTCTTTAATCTCTTACAGCATCTTTTAATTTTTTTTGTGCTAAGCAAATGCCCAGGTGTAATCCCTAATGGAGTGTTGATTCAAAACAGTCTTACCTGCTTCCTAAAATCGCCTCTTTAAGTGTTTGGCCTGGCATTTCTGTAAGAGAACTGATCACAGCTTCYCTCAGTGCAAATTCCATATGGTGCATTAGAGTAGGTAATTAGAGTTAATTGTTGCTGAGAGGTTGAGGCTGGATTTTGGGAAAGGTTCTTCTGTCCCCAGAGGGTGCTGGCACTGCCCAGGCTCCCCAGGGAACGGGCACGGCCCCGAGGCTGCCAGAGCTCCGGGAGCGTTTTGACAGCGCTGCCAGGGATGCACAGGCTGGGATTGCTGGGGGGGCTGGGCAGGGACAGGGGTGGCACTGGGTGATCCTGGGGGTCATTTTCAACTCGGGATATTCGGTGATTCTATAATTTCTCCCTTTTTTTTGCCATTTTTTGTTACTGTGTGCACTCACTGAACCACTCAGGGTGATGCTCTGGCTCCCTGCCCAGTCAGTAGCAGGAGGTGGCTGCTGGTTTAGGCTGCCAAAATTCCCCKTTGTGGAGGGAGGTGTCTGCATTTCCTGCAGAGTTTTCTGCACCATCCTCATAAAATGTTTGTGCACATGGAGAGGGACTCCTTTAGCTGGAGGGACAGGAGCCAGGGAATGGCTTCCCAGTGCCAGAGGGCAGGCCCAGATGGGATATTGGGCAGGAATTGTTCCCTGGGAGGGTGGGCAGGCCCTGGCACAGGGTGCCCAGAGAAGCTGTGGCTGCCCCTGGATCCCTTTGAGTGCCCAAGGCCAGGCTGGACACTGGGGCTGGGAGCAGCCTGGGATAGTGGGAGGTGTCCCTGCCATGGCAGGGGTTGCACTGGATGATCTTCAAGGTCCCTTCCAACCCAAACCACTTGAGGATTCCTGCTGTGCTTAATGGTTTTCACAGAAAAACTGGTTTTCAAGGAATATATAATAAGAAGCAATATAATTCTTCCTAAATTAAAAATAACCTGCAGCACTCGAAACAGGTGTTTGGTTATCGATCTTGAACTTTTTTATAGTCTTTCCTGTTGAAGAAGCAATGCAGAGTTCCTAACTGCACACAAGGAAAATTAATACTTCACTAAAGTTCYTAAGACATGACTTGCTGAGGAAAAAAAAAATCCCTTACAAGCTACCAAAAAAAAAATATATGTACCAGTACAACAGAAAATATTGCATGCATATATTGCATGCTCATACAATACATAAAAATAATTTTTTTTGTAAAATTTAAAAAATTATTGTAATTATAAAATATACTGTTTATTTCACCAGATAAATATTATTTGAGCCAARCTCAAAAGCCTGAAAAGAATACATCTTAATACTGCACTTCTAATGGAGAACTAACACTGCCAAGTAACAAAAAGAAATAACGTTGTGGCATTTCTAAACCTCACACACATGTGTGTATGTAATATGTAGTGTTATTGCACTCTGGGAATCGGAATGTGATATTCCTGCCAGTTTTAGGGGAAARAAGTGTGGATCAGATTGTGCTGCCCTGCAATTCTGTAGGTTACTTTGAATTTTCTTTTCTGCACAAGCCTTCCCCACCCTGCTCTATTGCAGGCCATAAGCCTATTTCCTTAAATGATAATGTTAAGTGTTAATATTTCCTCCGTTCTTAAAATGCTTTGTATGTTAAATATTCACACAAACAGTATGTGGAGCCTTCAGAAGGATGTTTCATTTTTAGTAAAACTATACCTGCTCTGTTCAGACCCATTTTAACATCTGAGAGGTCCCACAGGAGTCTGTAACATGACACCACACTGCAGAGCCATGGAAGTTCTGCCTGGAGGATGGCCAGGGTATCCTCTGTCATTGTCCTGCCACGTGGGCACCTGGATCTGGATAATTCAGGATGCAGAGCAGGCAATGAGATCCCACAAAGCAGTGGCCAGGGAGAAGTTAACATTGCCATTTTTGCTGTCCAGCTCTCCCTTCTTCCTGTGTCAGTGTGGCCATATATTCTGTCCTTTGTAGGAGTTACAAAATTTCAGGAGCTGACTGAGCCCCTCAGACATCTCCAGTTCAGCACCCACTCACAGAAGAAATGTGCCCCCTCTGCTAGGGCCTTCCCCAGACATACTTTGGCTGTAATTGCCCTACATTAAATTCCAAAATACACAGTCTGAGAGCTGGCATTCCTGTGAATTCCAAAGAAATGCCCTTAGAATGAAATTAAAGGGTTATTTTCAGTGTGCTGCACGGGGATTAGCTACCCACTTTCCTTTAACAATAACAGTATTTTTCAAGCTAAACCCAGCTACCCAGCACCACAAATTATAGCCTGGGGGCTTACCTTGAATTAAATAAAGCAAGAAAAGTTTAAATTAAAGCTGTCATTTACCTGGCTGTTGTTGCATGTGTAATGCAGGTTGTCACAGGTGGTATCAAATTGAGTTTCTTTAAATACATTATGTTGGTGCAGCCATTCTGTTTCTTCCAGGTACATAAATCTGATGAGGCCTTTTGTGCCACCCTACAGTCAATCTTTCACCTGAATGTAATAATCCTGTTTCCTGCTATTTATTGCTCCTGGGTCAGGCCAAAATATCCATCCYGCGATATAAATCTGGAGGTTGCACATGCCAGACTCTGCTGTTTATTGTTCTTCATGTGTTTTATCAAATTAGACCTGAGCAGTCCTACCACAGTGAGTGCAATTCATGTTATGGATTTGGGGAGAAATTCACTCTGTGGAAATGTTCTCATGAGGTGCTGGGTATTGTTGAACAACATTTAAATCCATGGATTTCCCGGCGATCGCGCAATGCGCTCTCCCACGGGGCTCTGCYGTGCCCATGGGTGGGAATGTACAAAGGTAGCTTGGAATAATGACATTTACCGTAGGCAATCCATCTTCTTGGGGCAGGCTGAAGTGGAACACAGAGTCTTATTCAGGCCACAGATAAATTTCTCWTGCCATGAGCAGCACGATGATTTCATTGAAGAAGTATTTTGAAWGCTAACTGCAGTGAAAGCACAGCAGAAGCTTTCCAACATCAGCTTGGCTGATAGAGAAGTTTTAAAGAAATGCCAGAAATAATTAGTTGTCCTTAGGATTTAATCATGTGCAAAATGTTGATTTAAGTGCTACCAGTTGTTGCTTGAAAACCATTTGAGAATGAAATTATCACTTAATACATCTTTTGTGCTGGCTCTTTTGGGAAAACCATTTTTCTTTACATGTAACTGCCTGAATTTCCATCAAAGAGCCTCTGTACTCGYAGTGCTCAGTCTGTCTGACACACAGGGGGACTTTTCAGAGTCTGGGGTGAACTCAAAGGTTTTTTGCTGGTGTTTTTTTTTCCTTTTCCTTGATGTCAAGTCTCCCAAGGAGTAGATTTTTTGTGCTGTCCAGGCCAGCAAATTGGAATGGGGAGCACTCTCGAGGTACCTTTCACTAGTGAGATGTGTGACAGCTGCTGTGCCCAGGCACTGGGGAGGGAGAATTCACCCACATGGAGCTCTTGGAGAATTCCAACAAATCCATCCTGCTCCCAGGATCCAGGCTGGCAGGCTCTAAGCTGTAGGAGGCACCTCTGCATCACTCTGCAGTCTGTGGTGTGATACTGGTGGATCTAATCAGAGAATTTAGGCAGCAGAATCACAGAGTTACAGAATCATGRAATTGTTGGGCTTGGSAGGCACCTCTGGAGATCATCCAYGTTGCCAAGGCAGGRTCACCCAGAGCAGGTGACTAAGGAAAGTGTCCAGRTGGGTTTGGAATGYCTCTCYCTRARCAGCCCATTCCAGTGCTGGRCCACCCTCAAAGTGAAGAAATTCCCTCTCCCRTTGAGGTGGAAGTCCTTGTGGTTCAGGTTATGGCCATCACTCCTCATCCTGTCACTGACCATTCTGGCCCCATCCTCTTGACCCCACCTGGTGAGTGTCCAGCATGTGGAGGAGCAGGGCTGATGTCCATTCACCACCCTGACATCTCCTGTTTTCTCCAGGCGTGGCTTTTCCCACCCCTGAACCCAGCCCCAGGCAAGGACTTGGTGCCGTGTCCCTTCCACATCTGGTGGCCTCCCACCCTGACATTCCTGGGAAACCTCAGCTCAGACGAAACAACAAGCCTGGCCCAAGCCCCCAGCAGGCACTGGGACTCTGTCTCCAGCAGGGCCTGAGTCAGCCCCTGCGTCAGGGCAGGGCTGGGAGAGGCATCCTCACAGAATGATTTTCCTTGTTGGAGCTGCCTGTGTAAAGTAACTCTAATTTGGGGTAMAATGACGTTGGTTATCTCAGACTCATAATCCTTTTTCCCGGTGGCTGGGTGGCTGGTGGGGTGGCTGCCTTCCAAGCTGGAAAAGTGGCAAAGTCAGGATGTGGGACTGCTCCAAGAAGCTCCTCTTTGCTCTGAAAATCCACMAGTTCACACGAGCGCCTGCGTGCGTGTGTGGGCACCGTTTGGCTCTGCTCTTGGGACAAACACATTGCCAAGGAGAAAAACAAACTCAGCTCATTAATACCACAACTATTCTGTTTTTTGGGAGCTTTTTTGGAGGGTTCTGGGCTGGCAGGTGCTAAATGAGAAGCTTTCCACTCTGGGATAACAGGCTCATTCATAATTGGCACGGCTACATTTGTCATTGACCACTGGATTCCCAGCAGCCAAAGGCTTTCAGAGGGGCAGTGAAACATAAAAAAAGCCTTCAAATAATGACCCAGGACCCCACAAGAATTGGGATCACTGTCATTATTTAGGACTGTTGCTATTACAGCAAGGTTTTTAGTTCCTATACAGGATTTATTGTGTCCAGAGCACTTTGAGCTGGTGGTGAGCGTTCTCCTCTCCCCCTTCATTAGTAGGTGTTTTGTTTCCATCAGGGTAGCATCAATGAGGGTGTTCAGTATTTAAAGTTTGGGAATAGCTTTTTAAGGCAAAACAGAARGAAAGGAGAAATGGCTAATCATGAGTTTTGACATTTTGCACCCTCACAGCCCTCAGTGCTAATCATGAAAATCAGCAGACATTCCACAGACATGGGGGATTATGGTTTCCRTACAAGATGTCACTTCTGTTTATGCCTGGCATGCTCTTATTTTCCAAAAATTCAATGTGATCCCTGCCCACAAAAGAAGGCACGTGTGGTTTGGGAAGGGCCCCGTCTCCCCATACTTCATATTTCACCAAACCACAAATACAACGGCCTTACGAGCTCTTGAAATGAAATACAATTTGAGAAATGTAATCCATTACCATGATAATAGAATTTCTGTAAAAATAATCAAAGAAAAACACRAGAAAATAGGTCCTGAAAGTTATGGGCCAACTGGGAAGTCATTGTGGCTTTGGCCTAGCTATCACCATGTCAAACCTCAGCCTTGTCTCAGGCAGCAATCTAATTGTAAATTATGTATATACAGAACATCATTCCTTTGCTTTGGCTTTCCGTGACCTCCTTCCCTTCTTTCCTTTTCTTCACTCCAACCTGACACGTAAGAAATATCGAAGTGTCTGCGCTAATGGAGAAATGACAACGTGCAGTCAAACTTAAACCAGCTGTTTCCCCACACTGCGAGCACAAAGAGCCGGGCTGGGAATATTTATAGCTCGACTGGCCTCTAGTGAGCCAGACGCTGACTGCTGGTGTTTGCCACCGTGGCCTTGGGGCTCTGGGGAGCTGYGGGGTGCAGGATAGCTGGGGAAAGTCAAGGGRGAAAAAATAAAAAGGAAAATTAARAGATTGAACCRGCCAAAGTTGTTGTTTCCTTGGAAATGAATGGTTGCTGTGTGTGCAGCTCAGTAAAAATGCACCTTGTGTTTTGTTTGCAGAAAGCCAGCATCTCTGTGTGTGCTGTCACRGGAGAAAGGTGCCTCCAGGTAACACCTCTGGGTGACCCTGAGCACCCCTGAGCCCAAGGCAGCCCTCCAGAGGGGTTTGCCCTGGTTTGGGTGCTCTGTGAGGGGGGATGCCCCATTCCCAGCCTCCCCACAGCCATTTGGGGCTGCTGGACAATGCCAGGATCATGGAACACTGTAGTGCCATGACCCAGTGCCCATGGGGGAGCTGCAGTTCTCTTTTTTTGTCTTCTCTTTTGCCTCCTTACGTCTGCTTTTGACACCTCAGAGCAAAGTTTGTCCATGGCTTTATCACAAGTTTGAGCAGCTTTAGCCCCGGTTATTCTGAGGGACATCCCTCCCTTCCTCCCACAGACCTGGCAGCTTCTTCCCACCCTGGCCATCCTTTTCCACTCTTYTATTCCTTCTCTGTGTGCAGCTCCCCAGCCCAGCTCACTGAGCCTGTGGCAGCCCCTCAGGGATATTTTGACCAGCATGAGTTCTCTGGCATTTCCAAGCCTCTGTTGTGCTGGAGTTCTCTGGGGGAAATTTTCCTTTCACAAGAAGTCTTGGAAGGGAGTCCAAGGGCAGCAGGATGGTCAGAGGGATGGAGCAGCTGTGCTGGGAGGAAAGGCTGGGAGAGCTGGGATTGTTCAGCCTGGACAGGAGAAGCTTTGGGCTGAGCTCAKTGTGGCCTTGCAGGGCCTGAAGGAGCCCACAGGAACCATGGAGAGAGACAATTTGCAAGGGCTGCAGGGACAGGAGCCAGGGAATGGCTTCCCAGTGCCAGAGGGCAGGSCCAGATGGGATATTGGGCAGGAATTGTTCCCTGGGAGGGTGGGCAGGCCCTGGCACAGGGTGCCCAGAGAAGCTGTGGCTGCCCCTGGATCCCTTTGAGTGCCCAAGGCCAGGCTGGACATTGGGGCTGGGAGCAGCCTGGGACAGTGGGAGGTGTYCCTGCCATGGCAGGGGTGGCACTGGATGGACTTTAAGGTCTTTCCAACTCAACCATTCTGGAATTCTGTGATTCTGACAAGTGTTGGGACCTCTGGAATCACTCCTGGAAGTGCTGTCAGTCTCATCACAGGCTCCTTCCCACCAGCGCAGGTCTGGCTGTCCCTGCTGTACCTCAAAGCAGGAAATCTCAGGGAAGTTTCAGATTTTTTTTTTCTTCATGAGCCACTTTTTCAGTGACAAATCCTTTGGGGAGGAAGCACTGACCAAACTCACTTCACCCTGAGCAGCTKCAGTGAAAGGGGATGAGGCTGAGCAAGCACTGCAATGCCCTCAGTGTGAGCTGATCTTGCAGGAGCCTCTGTAATCCAAGCTGTGCTTATTAAATAAACTTGTGAGGACATGCAGATATTTGAAGAATATATTTTTTCTCATTCATTTCCCTCTGAAAGCCAGAAATACTAAATAGAGGAGTTTACACTACAGGAATGACACATGCAGGGTTTTGCTGATTCCTGATTGGAATTTCTCTGACACCTTGCACTTTTGACCAAGACAGGTGTTTTATGTCATGTGGGCAAAATGGTAGCATAGAGAAGAAGGAAAAGTGTGTTTCATGCACTTATTTACAAACTTACATCTGAGTCAAATGGCTGGCAAAACTCCATTTAGCTTCAGTAGGAGTGGGTGATAAATTTAACCATCAAATCAGCTTGATTTTGAGTAACGCTGTACAAAAATGAGGCTTCCAGGTCCTAGGGGGGCTGGAGAAAATACTTTCTCAGCAGACATTTATCAGGTCAGGACTGGACAAAGTGGTTTTGGGTGCCATAATTGCATGCAGTCTTACCTCTTTTTAATTTAATTTTTTTTTTTGTGTGAATTGCAGGTGTAACACAGTATATTTACAAAGGGCAAAAATAACAGGCAGCCGTGAAGAAAAACATCTCTGGTTTCATTTCAGCCCTGGAGCTGGGGATGAATCACTGCAGGGCTGCACCCTTCACTCGGGGCACACTTTCCAAAAGCTGCTTTTCCACCCTGCTCCCCCTGTGGCTCAGAAATAAAGCAGACTCACAGAAAAGTCCTAAAAAAAAGAAAACACTTTGCAGACAATCACTCTCTTGTTTTGGGCACTGGAAACACCCTTTTYTAGCGTCTGCTTGCATTTTCAGTTTTGCTTTCTGCACTGTAGAATTTTGTTCCAGGCGGTTGAGTTAAGCCCTGGCTCAGTGGTTTAGGGCACAYACTCAGTTTGGAGGACTAGAGTAGTCCTGTTAAATCCCATGGAGATGATTCCATGCCTGAAATTAAGCGTGGTCTTAGGAGATTTGATGGATGAGGGATTTGCTTGTCCACCCAGTGAGCTAAAGGGACAAAACTCTTGACCATCTGCTTCTGGATTTTAATGAGAAGTTATGACTTATTTATGATCTTCTTCCCCACCCTTGTCTGTTTATATTCAGATCAGAAAAGCATCTCAGAAGCCCTGTCAGATTGCCAAAAGCTCTGTGCTACTGGATCTTTCACATCATTTGCTGCTCAGTGTTTACAAGAGTCTTTTTAATGCCTGTGGAAGCGGTGTAGGCTGCTCCTGATGGCATATTTCACTTCAGAGTCCCTGTATCCTGAGTTTCTTTCCCCAGAAGAAACCCCAAAATTCAATAACTGTGCCAGTTAAACTAAAGGACTCCGCTAGCTCTCTGTTTCCCAAAAACACCCCTAAAAAGTACGTGAATGGGCCAAAAAGTTCTTTGTAACAGCACCGCTTTGGGGAGTCAGGGTCCACATCTGCACAGGTGTAAGGGCAGGAGGATTTTTTCCAAATACCCATAATTTAAAGTGCAGACTCAAATCAAGCATATTTGACATTCATATTTGTGAAAGGGAGGCAGAAAAGGCCAACATTTCAGTCACAAAGAATGATCAGAAAACCTCGTCTTCAGCATTTATGTCTGAAACAAAAAGGAGCTTTGTTCTGCTCGGCTCTGTTTGGACAGGAATAAGCTGCATCCCAGGGTTATATTTAGTGGTGTGTGGTAGGAGAGCAAAACCAAACCTGAGAAAATGTTGCCCAAGTGTTCTGAAGGGCTGAATTCACCAGCATGCAGTGGCAGGTGCTGACTCTGCTTTCCCTCGTGGTTGTTTTTCAGTCCTGGGGCTGACAGAGCAGTTGTGGGGCTTTTACACAGGGCAGATTTCATATGGGGTATGTTGAGAGGCATCCTGGAAAGGAGTATGAAGGCAACATTTTCCAGGCAGCAATAAAGGCCCTCTTCCTTCTCATAAGGAAGATGTTGTCACCCGTTAAAAGCTTTCTGTGATGTATTTTATTTTTTAAATTGAAACTCATCAGCAGTTCATTTTTTCTTTAACATCTGCATTAACCCAGAATGGTAAAATCAGAAAAAAACGCTGCATAGAAAAAAAAATCTATACTTAAAATTTACTTTTAGTATTTCAGATGTGCACCAAGATTTTTCATCCTTCTAAGTGCTGGTGCTTTTTTAAAAGCACTTGTGTGGGAATTATAATTGCATGAGTTCCTGAAAACCATGGTGGTGCTGAGTAGAAAACTCAACAGGGTCTAAATGGACCCCAAAGAGCTGGAGAGGGTCTTGGGGGCAAGGCATGGAGAGACAGGACAAGGGGGAAAGGCCTTAAACTGTCAGAGGGCAGGGCCAGATGGGATWTTGGGCAGGAATTGTTCCCTGGGAGGGTGGGCAGGCCCTGGCACAGGGTGCCCAGAGAAGCTGTGGCTGCCCCTGGATCCCTTTGAGTGCCCAAGGCCAGGCTGGACATTGGGGCTGGGAGCAGCCTGGGACAGT
Source organism: Malurus melanocephalus (assembly GCF_030028575.1). NCBI lineage: Eukaryota > Metazoa > Chordata > Aves > Passeriformes > Maluridae > Malurus > Malurus melanocephalus. The sequence goes on along the minus strand of NW_026623861.1, from coordinate 111,666 downwards.
GGGAGGTGTCCCTGCCATGGCAGGGGTGGSACTGGATGATTTTTAAGGTCCTTCCAACCYAAACCATTCTGTGATTCCATGATTCCAYGGATCTGTGACTTGCCTCTTGTTTAGTGAGACCATAGCACAGTTTTGGGAGTTACCTGGCAGGACTGAAAGCAAGCTTGTCAGTAATGAGGTATTGCTGAAGAAACCAAACCCCAGCTAACACCCTCCTTCCCCTGCCAAACAACCTCTTTACATTTAAAGGTATTCCCCGTGGCTGAGCTCTTTATTTTGATTTTTGTAACGATTTTTCTCCCTCTGATGAAACACGTTGTAGACATTWAATTAAGGGACAAATATGTCTGCGTCTGCCAGAAAGAAAACTGTGATGCAATTAAAATGCCATTAGGGATCCCCCTGTGGGATGTTAAACCTAAAGACTCTATTCAGAAAGCAAAGCCAAAATTAAAGAGGTGTCTGGTTGCAGATCCTCTGCAGATTTCCCTGTCTTGACTGCAGTTCCGTGGAGACTCTGCTAGTCAGGAGCTGAAAGGTTTTTCCAGTCATGCGTGTGGTATTTTGAATCGTGGTTTTGGCAAATGTAACTTTTTTTTGTGAAATGTGTCAACATTGCATGACATGAATTGCAGCTGAGTGTGGGACAGCAATGGCAGTGGAGATGGGCAGCTCTCCAAGCCTTGAACTGCTTGGACAGCAGCAACTGAGAATAGTTTCCCCCCAGAAAATGTGCATTAAGTGCATTTCTGTGTTTCTCAGCTGTCTGTGAGYTTTTTGGAGAGGGAATGCAGCTCCTTGCAGCCACCAGGCTGAACAAGCTCATGAACAAACCTCCATTATCTGTCCGGAAGTAAATTATTGGTGTTTGTAATTTTTGGAGAGATACAAGAGCTTGATAATTAAATAATAAAAATGTGATAATAAAAGTAAGTGTATGATCCACTGAACATATTTGTTTTTTTGAGACATCTGAAGGARTCAGCACGGTCACTGGGTGGGGGGGATTGAGTTTTCCATTCTATGTCTGGAATTAAATTATTGGTATTTACAATTTTTGGAGAGAGATAAGAGTTTGATCCGGTGATAATAAAATAATAAAAAAGTGATAATAAAAGTAAGTGTATGATCCATTTAACCTGCTTGGTTTTTTGAGATACCTGAAGGAATCAGCATGGTCACTGGGAGGCAGGGGGATTGAGTTTTCCAGTCTATGTCTGAAATTAAATCATTGGTATTTACAATTTTTGGAGAGATACATGAGCCTAGTTTTGTGATAATAAAATAATAAAAAAGTGATAATAAAACTAAGTGTATGATCCGTTGAACCTGTTTGGTTTTTTTAGACACCTGAAGGAATCAGCAGAGTCACTGAGCGGGGAGAACTGAGTTTTCCAGTGGTGCTCAACTCCCAGTTTTCCCTTTCATTTGGGTGATTCTGCTGGTGATATTGATAAGGACTGGTGTAATAATGGAATTATTATTTCCTGTCTGCCTAGGAATTCTCCTGATGACTGCAGCGTGGCAAAAGGAGGGAAGATGGTGAGCAGCTCTGACAGTGTGGGGATGAACTATGGGAACTACATGGAGGAGAAGCATGTTCCACCCCCAAACATGACGACCAATGAACGAAGAGTCATTGTGCCAGCAGGTTAGACCTTCTGCACCAAAATTTCAGGCTAAAAAAAATTGCATTTCCCTTAAGTCCACTGAGATTATTTAAGGAGGTTTGGAGGAAAGTAGCGATGCAGGMGATCAGGAGGAAAAGAGCAGTAATTTCCTGGGGTTATTGAGAGAATGAGCTGAGGAATATCTCAGTGAGGCCATCTCCTCAATCTGTTGTGCCCATTTCAGCAGCAGAACAGGCTGACAGGCACTCAGATCTTACCTGACTCCTGTTGGAGGATTTCACCCTAAAGTGGACAAGAGGAACCACTTCAATTTCTTATCAGCATGCTGTGTGCAGGGTGTGTGGGAGAGAGGGAAAAAATCACTGTACCACAGGTTATCTCTGAAAATAAACAAAAAGAGGCTTCTTAGTGGGATCAAACAGGGCATGAAAAGCCTTTGTATGGGTTATGCCTTGGATTTGGGCAGCATAAAATATTTTAATAAGCAAACTGACAGCTCCACTGCAATGTAAGAACACAATTGAGAAATTCTTGGCAGGCTTGGCTGCACGATTCAGCAGTTAATGGGACAAGAAAGCTGCTTTCTTGGCACTTTCGGCTGCCTGGTCCTCCAGACAAACTTGGAATATTTTGCAAAATAATTAGCATAACCATTTCCAAGTCAAAAGCATCATGGAATATGTGGGTGTTCCTAAAGCACTGGATAAGCACAGGATGAGCCCAACACCTGCAGCCAGGAGGGAATGTTCTGCTGCTGGTTCCTCTCCAGCACTGAGGTGCCTGCCTGAAATATTTCTGCCTCTGCCACGTTGCTTAACATTCTTGCAGTTTTTCAGTTGCTAAGACGTGCAAGAATACCCACTGTGGCCAGTTTTGCAAGCTGTGATTATTTCAGTTATTTGTCAAGAAAGGTGTGGACAAATCTGTTGCAGTGTGCTCTGCAATGGTATTGTCAATTCTGTCCTGGAGTCAGGAGAGTGATGCTCTGAGTAATGAGTGTCCTGTGCACACTGAAATACACAACATTTAAATGTTCTCCTCAAACATTTCCTCAAACACTACTTTTCACCCTTTTTTTTTTAATCCTTAGCATGGTTAGCTCAGCAAAGGATTTTTTTCTTTAGTGTATTCCTGGAGGTGTGTTTTGAGTTGGATTTGAGTGACTTTCAAGGAGCAAGGTGATCACAGTGACAGCCTTGATGTTTTGAGGTCACTTGAAGRAATTAATGAGCAAAAATCAGTTGGTTTTGTTTTATTACCACTCAGGCAGTGTACAGTTCACATGGCAAAGTTCAGAAATGAAAAAGGAAAGATCACATTCCCTGCTGTGGTATTTTTCTAGATATCATAAGTGTTTAAAAATTATATGCCAAATACCAAAATATTTTGGTGAAAGTCCTGGTGTTTGGTTGTTTATTTCAGACCAAGCTTATTGTAGTTTTCAGAGTTCTCTGCTGTAGGTCTGGGCAATCCCATCCAGACCCAAAACTTTCCACCAGACTTGTACCCCTCCAGCTGTTACATATTTTACACCAGATAGAGGCATTATTTTAGGAATTTTCTGGTGCAATTCAGGAGGTTTCCACCTCATTCAGACCAGCCTCAACAACAAAAAGAGAGACAATGGCATGAAGTTAAACCATAGAAAAATTAYTTAGGCTGCCATTCAAGCCCCAGATTTTCATGTGATGGACAACAGCCAGTCGACCTCCATGTGCTCCATTCACAGCTCCATTCAGGATRTCACAAAATCACAGAATTGTTTAGGTGAGAAGGCAGAAACTCTCGAAGAATTTGTTTCCCCTTGGCTTTAATATAAAGCCTGTAAAAAGTGTGAATTCTTCATGGTAGGAGCTGAGGACCCTTTGTGTTGTTGGGTCCTTACTCAAGAAYGAGGAGAAGTAGAATGGGAGAAATTGAAAAGGAGGAATTCCGAGAAAAAATTTTAAGTTAAAATTAAAGACTGATTCAGAACCATTTTATAGAAATCTGGGCTGTTTGGGGCTCTATTTCCCCAGATGGTTTTGCCAATAYTTCAGGTATTGAGTAATAACCCACATAGGTGTAGCAGTGTACTCCTGTGCATCACAGCAGTCTAGGAAAGAAAACRCAGAATATTTTAATATTCTAAATGATTTTATTAACTAGAGACCCACTCTAGTGTCTGAAATAACTGCCCGAATCTGTGAGTCCTTACTTAACCTACACCCAAGAGAGAGCCATTCTGACATGAGTAGAAAGTTCACTTGAATAAAGATAAGGATTGAGCAGAGAGCTCTGAAAATTGTTCAGCTCCAGCTTGCAGTGCTGTTAGTGGGCCAGAAGCTCTGATGATCTGTATCTAAAAATGCCTGAAAACAGTGAAGCTGAGAGCTGAGTGGGAGAAGGAGGGTTTGTTGTTCACACTCARAGCTCATGGTTCTCCACAGTGGTTCTCCCTTGCACTCAGCACTCCAAATTAACTCCTCCAGCAGTCAGTAAAGATGGGATTATTTTGCACTGTTTTCCAGTGCCTCAGGAATTCCCCTTCCCTGCCTAATTTCCTGCTCTGTGTCCCCCCCAGACCCCACGTTGTGGAGCACAGAGCACGTGCGCCAGTGGCTGGAGTGGGCGGTGAAGGAGTACGGGCTGCCGGACGTGGACATCCTGCTCTTCCAGAACATCGACGGCAAGGAGCTCTGCAAAATGACCAAGGATGACTTCCAGAGGCTCACCCCCAGCTACAACGCAGACATCCTCCTGTCACACCTACACTACCTCAGAGAGAGTAAGCTGCTCCTCCGCCGTGTCCGCAGTCGCTCCTCGATTTAACGCCGTCAGTAATTGACCCAACTTTTCAAATGTCTGCTGCGAATGTTGCTGTTCCTAAAAMCATAACAGTCAGCCCAACCCAAATCCTAATGAGCTTGTTGGAAAGATTCCCATTATTTTCAGCTGGCTAACACTCGTGTTTATTGAAAGAATTAGGGGTTCTTTCTATGTGTCCATCTCAGAGGAAAATCAGGTTGAAGCTCAGCAGGAAGAAAATCACATGGGGTTCAGTGCTAATGTTTTTTCTGGTCACACACTCATTTCTGTCCATTTTAACTAAACTGGAGTGCAAACATTGATTCATAAAGTGAATTCCAGGCATGATTSTAAGGACTGGCAGCAGTTTGCTGCACTCTGGGTAGGATCAGGAAGATTTAACTGAATTGAACAAAAATTTGGTGAATTCATGGGAAAAAAGGAACAGTCCCTGAAGTCCAAGTGCAAATTAATTGTAGTGCATGGCTAGAATTTCAGCAGGGAAAAAAGAGGACGAGGGATCACCTGGATTGCGAGCTTTCTCCTAAGGCTGAGGAAGTTTGGCCTAAGTTTAAAGAAGTTAAAATGAACATGGTTTTTAGAGAAAAAAACACCAAGCATTGCAACACCAGTGCGGTGCAGTCTCCTCCACACGCACACTGTCAATAACCAGTCAGAAATTTTGTGCATTCATAATGATAAATCATAATATTGGATAAATGAATGCCCTAATTTACCCTGTAGCCCACGCACCTCCCTCCAAACTGCAGGCTGTCTAGAGAGACTCACCTTCAGGCCATCCTCACAGGGGAAAATATGGTTTAAAAAGATAATTCACGATTTTTTTTACATTTTGGTGTTGCTTTTTGTTTTGTTTTGTAGCTCCTCTTCCACATTTGACTTCAGATGATGTTGATAAAGCCTTACAAAACTCTCCACGGTTAATGCATGCTAGAAACACAGGTAATGCTGGCACTGCTCCCACTGCTGTAGGTCATCTTCTAAAAGCACAGGATTCCTTCCCATGGGCTGCTTGCTAAAAAATGGAAGTGGTAAATCAGGAGGGAGGCAAGAGAATCCCCTCCCTGCTGTCTGTTCTCTGCACAGACACTCAGAGAAAAGGTGAGATCACGCAGGGCCAGATGGTGCAAAAACGGTGCAAAAATTCTGGTGTCCTGCAAGAGAACGGGGTCCCTGACACAGCATAAAACTGCAGGTTTGGGGCCTTTTACCTGAGGATTTTTTTGTCCTTCTGTCTCACTGTGCTGTCAGATCTGCCCCACAGATCCCCAGAAACTTCTTGGAGCTCAGAAGTGATTTGGGCTCTGAGGAATGGGGATGTCTATCCTCCCCTGCAGTAAATATTGTGCAAATCAATAAAATTGCTCTTTGGGCAGTCAGCTCATCTCGTTTTGTAGCTGTGTGGGACTTGAGCTGGAAATTCCACCAAGTCTGATGTTGTAATCACCACTAAGTCTGACCTGAATGTAAAATGATTTTTGGTGAAATTCACCCTTCTGTTAACTTGGCCCAGGGAAGTGTTGAGTGTAGGTAGGAGAACGACACAGCCTCATCTGTCTTTCAGGCTGTAACTTAAAATATTTGTGCAAATAATTCAGAATCTATTTTACCTYGCTCTAACAGTTGTGCAACAGAGGATGGCATTGAATTGTACAAATAATGGGGTTTTTATCCCTGCAAAAGATGCTTGGAATATTGCATGATCATGCCTGAGGGTGTTAGTTACCTACAGTGACCAGAAATAACAATTCTCTATCAGAAAGGAAAAAGATAATACAAAGGATGATGCAAAAAAAAAACCCAAAAACAAAACAAAAAAAAAAAACCCACAAAAAAAACCAACCAAAAAATCGAAAACAAAACTTGGATTGCAATGCTTCTTTCATATTTTATTTAGTTTTTCACCATGACTGAGTTCCAAAATTCACCAGATTAAAAGGTTTTTCCCTGAGATTGGAGGTTTGTCACTGGTCCTAGTGGTAAACAAAGTCCTGCTGTGGGCTACAGGCCTGCAGCAAAGGCAACAAAAAAATTTCCATTTAGTTTGATGTGGTTTGCAATAAGAATCAAGTCCTTTATAAAAATAGATGGACTTGATGGTCTTTTCCATCTTTGGCTTTTGAGATTCTAATTCACCAAGCAGTTTCCACGTACAGATATCCAAGTGTTGTTCAGCAGTTATTTGTGTTATCTTTTTCTTTATGTGTGCACTGATAATGGTACTCTGAAAATCATTTCACCAAAATGAGATTGTCTGCATTTCYGTCGTGGGGAGTGTGAATAATATCRTGCTGATSATCAGCRTACGGAAAATTWGTTGTTCAGTTTTTAGTGGACYRCAAAAGAGTTAGAAARRAAGTTCTTGAAATCAGCRGTAATTGACCTTTYTCATGTTCCTGGAGAGGGTCATTAGAARTCCACTGGTGTAGTCAGAGCAATTTCAGTGCCTGAGAAAAGTAAGATTCCACTTCCTACATCAAGCTCAGTATTTCTCATTTTTTCACTGTGGGAAAGTTAATGAGATTTCTGAGGGTGTGACCCAAAAGTCTCTGTTGAAAATACAAACCCTTTTTGGGAATGCAGTAATGAAGGAAAARAGGTTTTATTTCAGAGGATACAAAACCCCCTGCCCTGGTGGAGGTGGTTGGGGTAGGAGGGATTTCCTGAGCTTGACTGTCTTCTTCTTAAAACAGATTTTGCACAGACTTTKATGCAGCAACTTGAATGGGTTTACATAGGTGTAAAGATTATTGGAATGAACCTTTATACATAACAGTCCTACGGCAGAAATTAGATATTCATAGTCTCCATTCATTCATGCTCCAGGAAGGGAAATGTTGCCGGATTTAGGGACTGTGGAAATGAATCATTAGGTGTTATGTCCTCTTCTTTCTCTTCAGGAGGTGCCACTTTTATTTTCCCAAACACATCAGTTTATCCAGAAGCAACACAAAGAATTACAACCAGGCCAGGTATGAACAAWGACCACTTTTTGTGTTCTATGATCTTATTCTTTCCATTTCTTGAAGTCTCTCATTCTTTTTCTCCTTCAACTCTCTTTTCATAAATATGAGCCTCTGTTTTGAACACATGCACACATTATATACACATATCATATATATGTGTGTATATAGTTATGTAGAGTGAAATAATTAAAAAGAACAGTTTAATAAGCCCCTTTCTTTCACAAATCTCTGTCCTTGAAGCAATTCTGTTTACTTTTTGAAGCGCCAGAGAAGCAGAAACCTGAGCTCTGTTCACTGGTTTTGCTGCACTAAAGAGTGGATTTTGATTAGCAAATATTTTATCTGTACTCCAGGGTAGAATTTAGGATGGTAACTTCAAGTAACTATTTTATATACACTTCTGTGCATGTGTATATATAGATTTGTTCATTGGTAATTAGAAAAGAGAGATAAGGAAACAACTTCCAGGCCATTACATCAACAAATTCGACCTGTTCAGATCCTTGGAAATCAAACTGCTGGATTTGTTTGTTCATGTTAATGACTAAAAAGGGAATTACAAATTTGTTTATATTAGTGACTAAAAGGGGACCCCATGCATACATTTGGAATTTGGCTTTCACAAGGCATTTACCAAAATACCCCACAACTATTTACAATAGAATTTAAATCAGCCTGTCATAAGAAACAAATCACGAGCTGGTTAAGTAACCGTTCAGCAATAATTGTAGGTTATGGATGCTGAGTTATTGATAACTGGAAAAAGGACACGATAGCATTTGGCACATAACTTAGAGATTATGGGATTTTTGCCTCGTGGGCTGCAGGTGAGGGGGGGATTCTACCCCRCTCAGGTGAGACCCCACCTGCAGAGCTGCTCCAGCCCTGGGGCCCAGCACAGGAAGGACGTGGAGCTGCTGGAGAGAGCCCAGAGGAGGCARCAGGATGGTCAGAGGGATGGARCAGCTGTGCTGGGAGRAAAGGCTGGGAGAGCTGGGATTGTTCAGCCTGGACAGGAGAAGCTTTGGGCTGAGCTCATTGTGGCCTTGCAGGGCCTGAAGGAGCCCACAGGAACCATGGAGAGAGACAATTTGCAAGGGCTGCAGG
>NW_026623861.1:84373-100144 GCF_030028575.1 Malurus melanocephalus | reverse complement strand
AGAAGGGAGAAAGAAGGGAGAAGGGACGTGAGTTTTTGCGTGGAGTTGCACTGCATCTTGCTGGGCAGGGAATGGAAAAACTGGAGGGAAAAAATTGGTTCCTTCTGTCACCATAATCTCCCTGGCAAACTATAGAGAAGGCAGAGAACCTGCAGTGGAGGTAGGGAACTGGGCAGGCAAGGCCGGACTGCACAAGAAACCTGCAAGCCTCCCACAGCTGAGTCCCCTCAGCACAGACAGAACTCAGAACCTACTGGAATTGTGACCAGAGCAATTCTGAATTTTCGTTTCTTTTTGTCAGAAGGCAAAGGCTCCAGGCTGTGTCAATCTCAAGCTGGTCAGGACATCTGCAGATTACAATGATTCATGTTTTGCTCTGAGACAAGCACCTGTAAATTCACATTATTTTCTCCAAGGCTGTGGAATAGTTGCCAGGAAATCAGGGATACCAGGTCACTTCTTTGGAAAATGCAGTACAAAGATCAGTTGCAAATCTGAGCAAAAGCAAAGGTTTTGAAGTGTGAGGTTCTGGGAGGTGGCAGTGCTGGCAGTGCCAGGCTGCTGCTGAAGCCAAACAGACGAAATAAATTAAAGGCAATTTGGTTGTGCATTTCACATTACACTTTATTTCCATTCAGTGCTGCTTCTCCCAGTGCTTGGAAAAGGCCAGACACATCTGCCTTGCACAGAGCCAGTCTGGGGCTGTTCCTTTACTTCCTAACTGGTTTCGTTCCCAAACATGAATTCTGAAATAAAACTTAAGCAATGTTAAGAGTCAAGACATCTGCACTGACTTAGTTCCACCAGGTGGGCACTGCTGCCTTCCTGAGATCCTGGAACTTCCATAAGTCTTTGATTTTGGCAGTGATTTCAGCTAATGTGTTAAAGTSAGCCATGGAAAAGCACAGAAACCACCCAAAATTTCTAAGGGTGAACCAAACATTTGAATTTACTACATTTGCTTTATGAAGCAAACTTTCACGGTTGAGTTTTTTTTCTTTTTTCCTTTTTTTTTTTTTTTTTTTTTTTTTTTTTTTTGCTAAAACATTGAAATAAAATAGAAGTAATGAGTAAATGAAAGAAAGGGAAATGAAAATTTAAGTGTGTGATTTTAAGGAGTTTGTCCCAAGAGGCAGAAAGGGGTAAATCAACTAAATTCTGTCTTCTTGGAAGGAAATACTGTTAGATACTGATTTGGGGAGGAAATGGTACCTGGTTTATGCATAAAATGAGCTCTTGGGGGATTTTCCCTGTGAGACTTCTAACACAAATTATTCATGGTRTCAGGGTGTGCCATTCCTCGGTGTCCTGGGATGAGGAGGGGGACTAAAGGGATTGMATCCTGAACCTTTGGAAGTGATGAACTCTACACAGTCTCTAAAGATTCTTTGTACCACCCATCTCACTGCAGCTCASACTTCTGACAGGAACAGGCACCTGTGCAGAGCAGCGCAGAGCACAGCTTGGTTTGTTGGTTATAGAGACAGTAAAGATGATAAAGGTTTTCACAAAGAAYTCCCAGGCATTTCCCAAATGCTGARTCCCTCCTAAACGTGYCCTTTCTGGACATAACTGCTTCAGGCCATATCTGCATTAATAAGTGTCTTTTTTTTCTTCACAGATTTGCCTTATGAGCAAGCCAGGAGATCAGCRTGGACGAGTCACAGCCACCCCAGCCCTCAGTCAAAAGGTAAAAAAATCTGCACAGCTGGGGAAACATGGGTTAGACTCCAAAAGGAATTACAGGAGTTCTGGAGGGGGTTTATCTGTGCTGAAAGCCAATTGTATAGGCAGTTCTGGGAGGTGTCCTGGGCAGCCACATCCTTCCTCAAACTCAAACTTCATMAAATCCATCATCTTAGAGTCTTAAAAAGCTTTTTATAAGCTTAAAATCTGTTGTGTCCATCCTGGAGCAGAGGGCAGCAGGAGTTCCAGGCCTGGGATCTCTCACAGGTTTGGTGACYGACTTCCTAACTGGAAAAATAAGAACACTTTTGTTTTTTTCCCATTTTCAGCTACCCAGCCATCATCCTCAACAGTTCCCAAAACAGAAGACCAGCGTCCTCAGTTAGGTGGGTGTCATTTGGGTTGAATTCTGCCTGAGTTTGTGGAACATGATGAGAAGGGCAGCTYTCAGCTCTCACCTAGCAGCCAAACTGCACAGTCTGCTTCACACCACTTCAGAGACCACAAAAACCTCAGATATGTGTGGGGTTGGGTCTGCAGCTKAATCTGAGATCAATGTAATGTTTAAAGGCAGTGACAACCTTGCAGAGTGAAAATACTGTTAAAAAAATGGCCTATGTACAGTTTAGGTGCAAAGGTGGAAGGTAAAGGTGTCAAAAGACCCCAGTAGCTGAAATGCTAACAGCTGGAAAATGTGCATGAGCCAAAAAAAGGGGAATGGATTACAGCCTACAGAAACCCAGCTGAATTTGAAACACAAATTCCCATCCTGAAACACAACAGGAATGTAAAAGGGATTCTCAGTCTGTTGGGAAACAGAGGAGAAAGTAGAAGTTTATGGGTTTGTAGAGTAATGGTTTAACAAAATGGGGGCCTTTTGTGTTTTCAAAGCAGCAAATCCATGGGGTGGGACTGAATCCCATATTGCAAATTCAGCTGGATTTTGGAAAGGTAGCTGGAGAGCACTACAAGGAACCTAAATCAGTCGTGGCTTTTGTTAACAGCAAAAGGTTAGAAGGAGGAAATAAAAGAGATTTAGAGGATATTCTTAGCTCAGAAGACTCTGAGCCAGTTTTTATCACATGGATTTTAAATCATTATTGTGGTTTTTGTTACAGCTAAATAGCACTGTGTTCAACTAGGTCTCATTAACTCGTGCACAGACTGCCTGGGAAGTGTAACACTGATTTTTGCCCAAASAGTCCTTTATCTAATCTGCCCCTTCCAACCACGAGAATCTTCCTAGAAATGCACTGATGATTTATGCAAGTCCTGAGGACCATTTAATGGCTGTGTGAGAGCTGCATAGATTATTTAAATGTGTGAGGAATGTAACCTGATTGTTTTGTTGGCTGTAAAAGTGACAGGGTCCTTCAGTGCTTTCAGCCCATCACTTTGGCTTTGGTCCTGCTGTCACAGTCTTCCCTTTTCCCTGTTCTACTTCAGACCAAAGTAAATTTTCCTTTCCAGAGGGAATTCCTTGAGGGAAATGCTGAGATGCTGCAGGCATTGTGGGGCTGACACAGGCTCTTCGAGTCCCATCTGTGYCCAATGCCCACCTTGTCCCCAGCCCAGAGCTCTGAGTGCCACTTCCAGGTCTTTCTGGGACACCTCCAGGGATGGGGACACCACCGCCACAATACTTCAGAACAAAGTTTACATTCTGAATATACACATCTGTATTTAATATGTAAGAAGAGGCAAATGTTTATCCTTGCACACCGAGTTTGAAATAAAAACATGCAAATTCTGCCATGCAGAGAGAGGAAATGGCTTAGGTGCTGGAACCTCTGTCCCATCAGGCAGTTAAGGTGCACATACCGCACCTTACAAAGGTTACTGAACCTTTCTGGTTCAGAAATAGTACCTAAAATATTTGACATGGTTGTCCTATGATTTTAAATCTTTCTCTCACAATTTTGTAGATCCGTATCAGATTCTCGGACCAACCAGCAGCCGTCTTGCAAATCCAGGTGAGAGGGTTTTGTGGATTTGGGAGGSTTTCCTTTCACTGCACAGTGTCCCCACTTCAGCTTTAAGACCAGACCTGGGGGGTGATGGCCCTGATTTTACCACACTTCAGTGAGATTCAGAGGGAGCTGATGGTACCCAGTATGTTTCAGATCTGAATTACACAAGGATGGGTGGGACTGAGGAATCTTTAAATGATTAAGATTGGAAAAGACCTCCAAAGAGTCCAACCTTTGAACTGGAGTTCACTTCAGTTGCCTGAACATCAGGATTTGGTTAAAGGGGTGTGAGAGACCCCATCTGGTCTGCAGTTACCCCTCCAGAAGGGTACAGATCTCTTACCAGTCTACATCAGCTGTGTCCCAGATTCTTTAATCCWCAACAGTGTCATACTGGCCTTGATGAATACAAAATTTGGGGATGAATTTGGGGATGCATAATCTATTTGCATAAATCATCTGTTTTCATAAATAATCTAATACAAAATCTATTTACAGTCTATTCCCAGATTCTGTTAATCCACAACACAGTGTCATACTGGCTTTGATGAATACRAAATTTGGGGATGAATAATCTATTTGCAAAAATAATCTAACACAAAATCTATTTATAATTTATTCCCAGATTCTGTTAATCTGCAACACAGTGTCATACTGCCCTTGATGAATATAAAATCTAGGGTTGAATAACCCAAACTAGCAGAAATATATAGGGGAAAAARAACCAAAACAGGAAATGTAATAATCTATTTACAAAGAATAAACACTGGGTTAAACACTTTAAAAATATTCTCCCACCTCAGGAAGGCAATGGGGTGCATTGTGGATAGGGACTTGTAAACCAGAAGAGAATCATCACAGAATCACAGAGTCATTCAGGTTGGAAAACACCTGCAGAACCATTGAGTCCTCCCTTGGATGAGCCTGTTTTTGCTAAAGACAAGGGATCCTCTGGCTGATTCAGTAGCTCTGATTGGGAATTGTGCAGATTTCACTGCTCCAGGCCCAGAGGACATGCTGTGGCTGTTGAGCACCATAATCAACACCAGAAGCCACCACAACAGAGTGGCACTGAGTGTTCCACTTGTGTCCCTTGCCTGGACAGTCCCAGGGCATGGCATTCCTTGTTCCACACAGATCTCCTCAATCCCCAGTGACAATGCTCCTTTTTACAACAATTTTATGATTCTTCAAGGCCTGAAATTGCCAAAAAGCTGATGCATTTCCTTTCGCTTTATTCCAAGTGACATTGAATTCARTTCTAGATTAGCTGACTTTCCAAAYAGTTTTGGGTGGCAGAGCAAAGTAATTAAGGAAGTGTTAAGAAYAGGATTTTCCAAATGGCCTGAGGTAGTGGGGATTTCCAGGTAACATTGGTCTTGACTGGAAGTGGGGGCCTGGATCCCTTTGATTGGCTCATAAATCACTGCTTTTAAAATTTTATCAAGTGTCCATTTGGTAGACTTCATTACTGTGGATGGCACTGACACCATCTGGATTGGGATGCTTTTTTAACATTTGGATATGGAATTCCTCCCCGCCATCATTCCTGTGCTTTGACATGTTTTGTGTGTTTATAAATTGGTGGAATTACTCTCTCATTAAAAGGAAATTGACAGCAACCATTTATTTTCATAGGACTATATATTACATTTGGAAGGCAAGTGTTTATGTTAGAACATATGTTGGATTGCTTATTCAAAAATTTGTGTTTTGTCCAGTGCTGAACTGTTTATTGATTTTCAAAGCCTAATCCTCTTGTTATGTTTCGTGTATTAAAACTTGCATGCCTTGCTCATACCACAGATTCTTTTGTTTGTTTGTTTATTTAATGCATGTTAATGGAACAGAAGAAATTCATTAAGGACAGTTTGGATAAATACAATTTAAATGAATACGGGTTTCAGTTGCACTGAAGTATAAACTGCTAATGGGTTTCAGATGCTGCTCTAGCTCAATACTGTAATTGCTACTATAAGCTTTCTAAAGAAAAGCTTGTTTATTATACCCACAGAGCTGGTTTGGATAAAAGAAAGAAAGGAACCCAAGCAATTCCTGGTCAGAGATGTAGTTCAAAGTTAGCACATCCAGGCTGGTTGACAAATTCTGCTGACACCRTGCTTGTGAAACAGATCGCGTCGCAAGCTGCCTCGGCTGCGTTTTGCATCATTTCAGCGCTGCTTTGTTAAGAAATGCTAAGCTTCAAACATGGCTATCAGTGGCAAGGCCCTTTGAAATCYACTTTCTGTTGTCTAAAATGGTCAAATTTTGTTGCTCTACCTCACTTTTGCAAAGTTTACAGCAGACTAACCATTTTCTTTTTGCRATGGAATTGGCAGAGAGTGAGAAAAACACAACAGTGACATTTTATGTCTTAATTTAAAATAATCACTTAAACTCATTTGAAGCAGAATGATGACAAGGATGTATTTTATGGACCTTTTCACTGTTCTTTGCAATTGTTTTGCCCTCTGGTTGTATGCAGTGCAACAGCAAGCTAATAAGTTTCCGTTCTGCATTTCCCCAAATGCTGCAAAGGGATGATATGGTTTGGCACGGGCCCAGCTTGCTCTAAACTTCTYCATTTTGTGTGGGCTCATTCCATAGCAAGGAACATTTAGTTGCAACATAACGCTGTGAGAACAAGCAGCGAGTTACGCAAGTGAGAGCTGTTTGTGCTGAACTTTAGAGATTAGTTTCCTAAATGAGCGCCGTATTATTTCCCCATCAATTGTCTGCGCCGAGTGACATTAGGTAACAATTAAATCTCCATGGAATGGCATTCTGCCACTCACACCAGGGAAAACATGACATGTTACAATTATCCCTGCTCTTCAGGCTATCATGAGGCAGTCCTGGGAGAAGGGGGACTGGTTAATAGGAGGATTAGGAGCCAACATCACAGTGTTTCCTAATGGGGTCCTCGGGGAGAGCCCGCGGAATCGATGCCTTGGCATTATTAATGGCTTAGCCCTGACATTCCCRCTTTGTTCTTCCCCGCAGGCAGCGGGCAGATCCAGCTGTGGCAGTTCCTGCTGGAGCTGCTGTCGGACAGCTCCAACTCCAACTGCATCACCTGGGAGGGCACCAACGGCGAGTTCAAGATGACGGACCCGGACGAGGTGGCGCGGCGCTGGGGCGAGCGCAAGAGCAAGCCCAACATGAACTACGACAAGCTGAGCCGYGCCCTGCGCTACTACTACGACAAGAACATCATGACCAAGGTGCACGGCAAGCGCTACGCCTACAAGTTYGACTTCCACGGCATCGCCCAGGCGCTGCAGCCGCACCCGCCCGAGTCGTCCATGTACAAGTACCCGTCGGAGCTGCCCTACATGAGCTCGTACCACGCGCACCCGCAGAAGATGAACTTTGTGGCTCCCCACCCCCCTGCCCTGCCYGTCACGTCGTCCAGCTTTTTTGCTGCCCCCAACCCGTACTGGAACTCGCCCACCGGAGGGATCTACCCCAACACCAGGCTGCCGGCTGCTCACATGCCTTCTCATCTCGGCACCTACTACTAAGTGGGGTGGGAAAACCAACACCAGGCAAAGCAAAGACTCTTCTCCTGCGGATTCAGTCCCCGCAGAATCGCAACAAACTCTGTTGGAGTAGTCGAATTAAAAGTGCCTAAAGAGACAAGTGAAGGTTTGGCTGGGAGAAAAAAAATAAACCAAACAAAAAACCACATTAAAAATAGATGTCAAAAAAACTCTTTKTAGTAGGGATTTAAAAGGAAATACCCAAGAAGTATTAAGATACTAAAATGTAATGTATATGGGCATCGACTCTGTGGACCAAACAACAATAGACTATTGTAGGTGAAAGTATGAAATGATAAGGAAAACCTACGGAAGCTGGTGGTYTTAAAAAGTTGATAAGCTTGTGTGTAAAGTTTGATATCATGCTAGTGCAAAACTGGGACTGTACTACAGCAATGTAAGTCTATAGTGACCTAACATACAGTATATGGATTATTACAAAAGAGAGGGGAAAGGGAAAAAAAAACAAAAAAGGGAAAAAAAACCAATCTGTATTTAAAAATAGAAACATATCAACAGAAAAGACTGGTTAGTGTGGAAGCTGATTTGGAATAGAACAGCCTTGCTGTAGTTAAAATCAAACAAGATCCATTCTTCAGAGCGAATCAGCTGCTCAAACTGTGAAGACAACCCAAACTTTCCGATTCCTTGACAGTTTTACAGGAACCCTGAGCCAAATGTGGGAAATGAGAACGTGCTGGAGGGCAAGTGTATGACTTAGATCAGAGGCCTGCACCTGACAGAGGAGGCAGGAAGGAGAAAGAGGAGGATGAAGTGGTGAGGAGGGAGGAAAGAAACTGCTTGACCAGTAGAGACTGAAAAGACTGAAAACTTTGTATTGTTGGGACTATGAAGAAACACTTGTTTGGACTTGTGAAATGTATTGCTCAGTATTATACCATTCCCAGTATTTCAGGAGGAACAGACTTGATTAAGTAGTCATAAAAAGCAGGAAAAGGGAAAAGCAGAAGTGAGAAATCAGAATATGCATCTCTTTTTTTTTTTTTTTTAAGGAAGAAAAAAAAGCAAAACTGGAATTCTGTTTGATATTTAAAAGTTGCCAGTTAGAACCTCATCATTACTTAGGGAGTTTGTTTTCTATTGGTTTAAGCAAGAGACAACCCCTGACTGCCAAAATCAGAAATCACCTGAGTATTTTTGTTAGGCGGGCGCCAGTTTTTCTTATCGAGTCGCGAACGCTGTGCGTTTGTCAGAATKAAGTATACAAGTTCAATGTTATTTTTTTTTCCTTTTTATATAATTATTATATAACTTATGCATTTATACACTACGAGTTGATCTCGGCCAACCAAAGACACACACACACAAAAARAAAAAAAAGGGACAATCCAAAAAACTATTGTGGCCTTGAATTTTAACTCTGTATGCTTAATGTTTACATTATGAACATATTAGTCCTTAGATTGCAGAATGTATGTAATAAAATAAGCTTGGCCTAGCATGGCAATTCAGATTGACACTGTGCTTTGCATTTGTATTTGCATTTTTGGTGTGTGACACCCGTGTCAGATCTGCTCCTCACCAGGAGGATTAGGATTTTTGGGCTGTGAAACCTGGCAGTGGTGAAAATGTAGGAGCAAACAGCCTGAGTTTGAAGTGCATGGGTGCAGACAGACACTTCTTTTCCAGACACTTCTTCTAAACACTTCCAGCCCTTCTTTAACAGTGCCTTGCCAGCCCTGTGCTGAGCTTCTTTTGCCCCGAGATTGCAGCTGTGCCCAGTTAATTCATCGAAAGTTCCCTGCCCAAGACTGGAAATGAAGCCTAAGGGAGGCCTCTAAGGAAGAGCATTTGAAATTACCTTTGTTATCAAGTTATGCTGCAAAATCTCAACCTGAGATGTATCTTCCTACTGAATCATATGTTGAATCACTGGGCCCTTAGTACATTCTGTATCATTATTAGTGAATAAAGTGAATAATGAATCATTTCTTTATTCCTCACTTTAGAATGGAGTGTATGGCAGCTTGTTCATTTGTCATTGCAGTCCATCCTGGATGTTTGCAGCAGGCAGGATTTTTTATTTTTCTGGTTTTAGAGTCTTCCCACACTGTACCCTGGGCCCCAAAACTGCATCTGCTGCCTCCTGGCATCACTCCATTCTCTTCCAACACCATCTGAAGAGCTGGTCTGGAAAATCAGCCCTGACATTTATGAGTGGCTCTCCACAGTGCTTGCTGCAGGAATCCCAGACAGCTCAGCCCTCTGTATCCCTGTTTTCTGCTGTTCTTTCGTCTCTTTTTTTTCCCAGACAGAACGGGTGTGGTTCAGGTTTTATAGGAATTGTTCTGCATATCCATTTTTTTTGTGGGAGCAAAGGGAGCCAGCTCGCCAGGCCCCCCTGTTAGGGCTGTYTTGGTGGTAGTTTATAAGCACAGGATTGTGTTACCGATGTGTGAGACCTGAGCAACTTGGAAAATAACATTGTAAGCATATATTTCTTTAAAAAAAAATCTCTTGAAAGAAGTCAGTCACTATTTCAGAAGGTTATGTAGTCATGGCCAGCACACCTACTTGTGACTATAGAGATAATAATTTGCCTTTCAGTGGAAATAAACCTACAGATCCTCACTATCTGCTTCATGGYGACTTCCAGCCCAAAATGGTAAGTGTATTTTTGAACCAGCTTTTAATTAAGCATGAAAAACCCAGATTAAAGAAAAGTGTTTGTTTAGATTGGTAAGAATGTGCCTGGTGCCCTCCAAAGCATCCCCACTGCTCGTAGGGCTGCCTGGCTGTCCTGTGCATTGGGAACAACATCCTGGCACTGGGATGCAGATCCTGGGATGGGGGTGGAGCCACAGCAGATGGCCTGACGGAGCCCCCTCGTGATGAAGAGCAGAATTCTGGAGCTGGCTCACTGGTAAGCCATGGTCACCCATTGCAGAACCTCCTCCAGAGCCTGTCCACTGCCTTCCAGGAGCTTTGGAAAACGGGTTTTAAACCACTGTGGAGCAAAGGACGGAGATACCSTACCAGTGCTGCACTGGGATTACCTGCAGGGTCCCCTGGGGCCAGCAGCCRCCCTGTGACTGTGACAGGGGATGAGCCCAGGACTGCCAGCGCTGAGGAGCTCCATGTCCATACCATGAGAGACCTTCAGGGCAGCTCAGACAGACCCCAGACCGTGGCTGGACTTTCCTTTGCCATTTACCACCAGGACAGCATGGCCCTGATGAGCCCACATTTGYACAAATTAGTAATATTAATTACTTTGGTCCTCTGTTGCAATCAGCGTTTCTTTTAAAATCCATTGTCAGCCAAGTTGCCCACCTTACTCACATTCCAGAGTCCACTTTTGGTACCTCAAACTCCAAATGCCTTTTAAACTGCCCACAGAAACACAGGGATCATCAGGGATTYAGATTTTTTACTGCAAACTCTTCTRTTTCAGACTCTTTCACMRSYWARRWWWWAWTTTWAAATAAATTTCTAATTACAGATGCATTAAAGGTAAAAAACCTACTTCATCTTTATTATATGATTAATGGCCCCATGATCTTTTTTTGTGTCATCTTCTCAAGTTTTGGTCTCATCAAGGGTCTCTGATGATCTAAATTGCTGCTTAATTAGGAGGGCACCTCATCCATCCAGAGGGTTCAGTTAATTCCTGGCTGAATTTTGCCTCCTGATGCAACACAGACTCCTCAATCCCTCTCTGGGCAGTGGTGGGAGCATTTGTTTATCTTCACTGCAGATCCTGGCTGCATCGTCCAAAGTGTCTTGGCCCCAGTGTGTCCCCTGGGTGCTGTGACCTCTCCCTGGAGGGATGGCAGCTGGGGGGACATCAGAGCACGACTCAGCGTGAGCCCTGCTTGAAGAASGGGGGCTGCTTTGAGCCGCTTAATGAGGATATTGGGCCAGCTGGAATGGGGAAAATGGTTTCAAATTTTAATTTTATGRCATCACAAAAGGGTTTCAGGTGGAAGGGAAATAAAAATTCCAACAGGGACACCTTCCACTGTCCCAGGCTGCTCCCAGCCCCAATGTCCAGCCTGGCCTTGGACACTGCCAGGGATCCAGGGGCAGCCACAGCTTCTCTGGGCACCCTGTGCCAGGGCCTGCCCACCCTCCCAGGGAACAATTTCTGCCCAATATCCCATCTGGCCCTGCCCTCTGACAGTTTGAAGCCATTCCCCCTTGTCCTGTCCCTCCAGGCTCTTGTAAAATTCCCTCTCCATCTCTCTCTTCAGCTCCCTTCCTAGCATTTTTTTTAAAGGGCACATGTTTTCTAGAAAACTAATAAAACACTCAGGGTGCTTAGGCCAGGAGTTGCCCTGAGAAATTAGTTTAAATCACTGGAACGAGGACTTCTCAAAACCAGGCTCAGAAAACTTTGGGATTGTGTGCCAGAATATTGGCCCATCCATATTTTATAAAAACCTGAGGGGTAGAAAATTTCTCTGTTCACAGTCTTAGAAGCAGCCGGGAAACCCCATCCATCCTCCTCACCATAACACAACTATTTTCTATTGTAATGTTTCCTTAACCTTCTCCTTTGGGAAGATCTCAACTCCAGGGTATTTCCACCCCTTTCCATATCACAGAACCCAACACATCTCATTGTCAGAGAAGGGTTTTTGKTTTTTTTTGTTTTCCTGCCATTTTTGTTTTTTGCAGTTTCTTCTGATTGCACTCACCATGCATCACCTCTGGAKTTCCTAGCGTGCCTCAGTGTTTACAGCTTTCCAAATATTTGTGGCTTGTTATCAGGCTCCCTTTGACTGGGTATTTGCCAAGCTTAGACATGTTCCACTTCACAAACCTATCCCTCTTCTTCTCTGGCAATTGTTCATGAGCCCTGCTTCTTTTCCTTTTTTTTTTCTTTTTCTTTTTTTCTTCCTCTTTCTCTGCACATTGCCAGGCTTGATGTCTTCTCCTGTCTGAACCATTCCCATCCAGAACTTATTTGACTGCACTTCCATCCCACTGAAGTCTGTTCTTCCCGGTCAAGCAGCTGATGCATTTGTAATCCCACCTGGATTTAAGGAAAGCAGTTTGAGCAGCAAAAAGATGAAATTCCATGTTCTTTTTCTTTGGAGTTTCTTCCTCRTGAACAGCAAAGCCTCCTTTCCTCAGGTGTCTCCACCAGCAGAAAATTGGGAAAGTTTTTCCAAASTCTTAGAGTGAACTTGCTGCACTTGGTTCCACCAGTTCCTCTTGCCCCCCAAAAAGTGCCTGTTCATTTCCAATCTTCTCCATGCTGAAGGTGTCATTTTTCTCTGTGGAAAACTCAGAATCTGCTCTGCAGAAAATCACAGAATCAAGGCTGGAAGAGACCTTCAAGCTCATCCAGTCCCACTGTCACCCCTGCCACCATCATCACTGCAAAATCATCATCAATCCCCCCAAAACCACATCCCCAAATTCCGTATTGAAATCACAAACTGGATTCTTCAACAGGCACAAGCACATGGACTAAATGTCTGCTGTGGTACTTTTAGGTTTCCAAGCAGTTCTAAGAGGATGTGAAAGGCAAGTTTTCAGTTTTAGGCACACCTTTTACTCAATTCTTTCACATATTTTTGCCAAATTACCAGTTTGTGACATAAAACAGCCATACAGATCCCTTGGCCACCTGAGATGTGGGCACAGGACTGCCAGGGATGAGAGAGGGCTTCACTTTCTTCCTCCTTTATGGAGAAGAGCTGAAGGGCTTGTGAAGCTCCCCAGTATTTCTGTGGCCACACTGGGTCCTGGAATGGTCAGTCTGAGAAATAATGTCCTTTTTCCTCTGTGGGTTGGAGAGTGGTATATTCACCTGCATTAGTGTGTTCAAAATACAAAGGGAAGGGGAAAAAACGTGGAAACTCCAAATATTAATTTGTTCTATGTTTGAAAAATCCCCTCACACTGTCGAGTTCCCAGAAATGGGTCTGGCACATCCACAAATTCTAGTTTGCTGGGATGGGAATGGCATGACCCAGCCGTGAGTCGGATCCCATTGTGCTGGAGAGGGTAAATACAGATCATGASTAACAGATGTCGCTTTGAAGTGCTCCTATCTTTAAATACACAAGGCTAATAAATGCTGGAAAATTCTGTATTTTTTTACCAAAACCAGGCTGAACATTTTCCATTCTTTTTTCAATGAGGCAGGATGAATTTCTTTTTTTTTTAATTCTCCCAGCATACGCTGATGGTAAATCCAGGAAATATGTGGAAGGTCCTTGGGCATTGTGATGGGCTCATATCCTGGCACAGAGACATAGCTTGTAGCCTGGTTCCCCAGGAGACTGATTTTTCTGTCTGCTCTTTCCCTGAATGGCTGCTGGTTACAAATATGGAAAAATTCCAAGTGCCTCTCTATGGCTGYAAAGTTGCAAACCTCAGGTTTCCAAAGAAAAGAGAAAAAATTAGGACTACAGCAAGTGGCACACAGTGTTTGGAGGAGGGTTTGATTCTCAAAACTGGTGTGAAAATTACCTTGGCTGTTCCTGGAAGATGAAAGTGCAGGAGATGGGGCATACAGCCAAGGATACAGGGAAATGAAAGAGCTGTTATCAGCAGGGCTTGGAAGGAAAAGGAAAATTAGGAGAAAATGGCAAAATAGAGGTGTAAAAGAGAAGAGTTCTGAAGTGGTATCAGAGGGGTGGCAAAGAGCATTACACTGGAACCCTTATTAATTTATGGAAGGGGGGTGGAAGTGGGGTTTAAAATATCCTAGCAGGGATTGTTGCCTTATTGGCTGGTTTTGAATGATGAGGCAGACACAGTTAAGGGGATAAAAGGGTTTTCCCTTGGCATTTAATGGGATCCCAGGTGCASAGCTTGCCAAAGGTAGAACACACCGAGATGCCCCCACTATAACATGGGTACAGTTTTTACAGACTTCACAAATTCGTATATCTGTCTAGAACTCCCCCAATTAGAAACTTAATAAATGAAAGAATGTCCCCCTCTTCTAAAGAATCCCCCCCCGAGCTGAGGCCAGAGCCCAGTTCACACAATGTGTTCCAGAGTGAAGGCTCCAACCAAGGTGGGAGTCTTGAGTTTTGAGTTAACATAAGCCTCTCTGGCCTCTTGCTGGGGTTGTTTGGTCTCTCTGCCCAGCAGAACCCCAAAACTGAGCTGGAATACCAGCCTACAGGAATTACAAGCGTGTAGGCAAAGAGTACCAGGAATACATAAAGGGTACAGAAATATCTAAAAGAGTATATAAAATATATAAAAGGGTATATAAAAATACACAAAAGGTATATAAAAATACACAAAAGGTATATAAAAAGGCAAAAAATATCAGGTATCATGATTAGTTGCTGAAGTTAGGAGCTGATCTGGTGGTGACACAAGGTCAGCTTTGAGCTGTCAGCGAACATGAACAGCCAGAACATCCAGCAGGAGGGCAGCAACCAGGGAGTGTGATTTGGCTCAACCTCCCTCCCCCTTAGAAAAAGGGGAWTTCCACAGGACAGGAGATGCCAGGGAAACCCAAACAGCTTGTTTTCCTGTGTAACCATGGAAAGTGAGATGRATCTCAGCGATGTGGGGAAGGAAACAGCAACTGGATGTCAAGAGGTTTGCAGAAAGGTGAAAGCGGAAGAAAAGGAGAGTGTAATCCTGAGGGAGTTTAAGGCTTCAGGAAAGAAAAAATGAGGCTTAAGAAGAAAATAAGGTCAGGTTTAGTTCAAAACCTGAGCCTAAAGGATAGACTGCAGAGCAACTGTGATGTGCAGTTGGGCAGGGGGAGGCAGGTCAGCACATCTGGGCTGAAGCAACAGCCTGAGCCAAGGGGAGCCATTGGAGTGGGTGAAYGTTGTACTTCATTTCTCTCCCTACACTTCCCACGTTAATATGTTTTCAGCTAACATTTCATATGTTTTCAGCTAACATTTCATTACCATTTCACAAACATTTCATGTCACGACTTGGTTACAGTGCAGGCTGCAGAGGGAACAGCTGTGAAATAGCCCTGCCAGTGCTGGTAATGTGCACCAGGAATGTAATATCCAGCTCCAGTCGCTGACGAGGCTGTGCAAAAGGAGCTAACCAGCATTTTTCATTTCTTTAACCACTTACCTCAACAATTAAACACACTGCAATGCTAAATGAGTAGTATGYAATCAGTCATTGCAGGCTGTATAAAAGCAACAGCCAATACATCTCTGTTGTTTTGTCACGAGCTGTACAAAGCACTGGCTTGGCACTCTGCAGACGGCTTTGTTCACTTTTGTTGCTTTTTAATTGTGCACCAAAAACCAGCAAAGTTTCATTCATGCTGTGTGTGTGTCTCCTGCTCTGTGCCAAATCCAATATTCATTCTTTTTCTACTCAGTGCAGATCACGGAGAAAGGTTCCAGCACAGCAGTCTTTGAGGTGGGAATCCAGTCASTACAACATTTTTGGTGTTCTGCTGTCACTACTGGAACAGCTCTTGAGTTGAGACAYGGTTGGTGCTCTCAGTTACTGCTGGATTTCTATTTCCCTACTTTGGACAAAAGCTGAGGTGTTTGGTTTTTGATGCAATCATCTATTTCTGAAAAATGTCTGGAGGGCTCTATTGTAATTATAATAAAATTACAGAATGGGTTGGATTAGAAAGCAGTTTAAAG
>NW_026623861.1:68505-83885 GCF_030028575.1 Malurus melanocephalus | reverse complement strand
GGGCACGGGGACAGAATTATGCTRCAGAGAGTCACTAGGATGTCATGTGCCCTTTTTTCCCATATTTTGGCACAATGTAAAAGGAGAGAAATTGGAAGCAGTAAAGCAGCTGTATTTAGTCAGAATACCTRGCAAAATGTAGAGAAGTGAATGAGTGCTGACTGATGATAAGTTTTTTGAAAGACCRAAAATAATTTAGGCTCTCAGAACTAATAGACTGATGAGATTTGTGTTCCTCAGACATTCCAGAAATCCCTCTCCGGTGCTTTGGCATTYATGGAAGTGACATTCCCTTGGAAGGTCTTGAGGCTGGATGCACAGGCCCTGAGRTGACCCTCTCTCAAGCGAAGGCAGCCGTGGGGGGAAGTGCCACCATAAAATCATAAAATCAAAGAACTGGCTGAGTTGGAAGGGACCCACCAGGTTCACAGAGTCACTGAATGAACCAGGCAGGAAGAGACCCTTCAATRTCATCAAGTTCAGCCTGTGACCCAACACCTCCTCATCAACTAWACCATGGCACTGAGTGCCACATCCAGTCTGTTTTCAAACACATCTAGGACAGATCACCGAGTCCAGCTCCTGACTATGAGCAAGACATCTCAGGAATCCCATAATGAGCCTGAAAGCATTGTCGAAACTCTTCTTGAACTCAGGCTCCTAATGTCCAACCTAAACTTTCCCTGGTGCAGCTTCAAACTCCATCCTCTCATCCTGTCAATGGGATCAGTTGATTTGGTCATGGAGCTGTGGGTGTTCAAGGCACCAGTTTTTCTCTCCAGCAAATAAACCAAAAATTCTGTTTAAAAAAGCACAGGAGYTGGTATATGAAGCTGGGCTGGCAGCTGGATGGGAGGCAGCRTGTGCCCAAGTGGCCAAAGAGGCYAACAGCATCTGGGCCTGGATCAGGGATAGCGTGGCCAGCAGAGCAGGGTAGGGATTGTCCCTCTGTGCTGGACACTWCTGAGGCTACAGTTTGAGTCCTGTGTCCAGTTTTAGGCCACTCATTTCCAAAAGGAGATTGAGGGGCTGGAGCATGTCCAGAGGAGGGAATGGAGCTGGGGAAGGCTCTGGAAAACACGTCACACATGTGGGGAATGTCCACACCCCAGCACTCCCGGGTAAAGTCTCCCCGTCATCTCATCATTCCCACACAGGCAATGCAGGGCTTTACCAGGTGRGTTTTAAGAGGTGTTTTGAGAGTTTTGCAGTTTTTCAGCACAGGTCTTATTCAAACTCTCTCCCCTCACCTCTTTCCTCCGGAGCTACAGTGTTGTGGCCAGCGMGAGTTGGAGGCACAGCACATTTTAGGATGTTCCCTGCAGTTCCCGTTTGAAGGTCTGGGCTGTGCCTTTTCCCCAGCCTGGAGCAGGCTGTGGGGCTGAGCCTGGTCCCCCCAGGGTGGCTGAAGGAGAGACAGAGCTGCCTGACACACATGGAGGCAGCAGGGGCTGGAAATGCTTCAGGCAGTGCCCTGGGCTGTCTTCATGCTGCTGCTGTCGTCACTGCAGTGACAACTGTAGTTCCTGCTGGAGGTCCCTTTCCTGTCTCCACACTGTGGGTGACAGCGTGCTCACCCCAGACACTCCCCAGAGCCAGTGCCCGCAGCCGGAGCTGCCTCTGCTCAGATGTCTCAGGTCACATTTGCTGGTCAAGGTATATTCCCTTTTCTCCCAAAAGATGGCACTAGGATTCACTGAAACTGAACCACTCAACACCCTGGATATTTTAATATCTGTGAGAAATTCCACTGGGTTCCTCCAGAGTAGTGTCTGTGCCTCACTCCCATAACCCTTGAGAGGTTCCCTCTCTGGAGCATCTCTCCTTTGAGACCCTAACCAGGCTCAAAGTTAAGAGCAATATCAGCAGAGGGGAAAATCAAGTTGCTCAGAGTGGGATGTCTTTTCCTAGGATGAAAATATTCCTTCCCCCTCCTTCCCTGCCTTTACATCCCATGTTTTATTTCTGAGGCAATGAGAAAACCAAATATTGGAATTAATCTTCTTGCGCRCTGACATTATCTGCCATAGCAAAATTGACATCATTAGGGTTTTTWCTCAGAAGTTAATTATTTTCTCATTTGAGAAACACAGACCATAAACCTGTGAACAGAGAGTCTGCCTGGTAATTTAGACCACGTTTTAAGGATTCTTTYAATGCAGCTATTTCTACATAACGATGATTGTAGAAATATTTCCATGATTAAAAGGATAAAATTAATGAAAGTAACTTTTGGTGAGATTATTTTTCCTTGCAATTTCTATAATCCATTGAAGAAAGCATTCTATCTGTCAGTGAAGCAATCTTCTTTTTTTCCTGAAAAACAATCCCCATTCCAAGATAATGGACTTTTTGTATTCATTAACATCTCTAATGGAGCTATCACCTGAAGAGCTGAAAGTTTTCTTTTCATTAAAGAAAATGATAGGAGCAGAGCTCCTATTCTAAAATGAAAAGAAGTTAAAGTGTGCAGATGAAGGATTTCCAAAGACAGCAGAATTCTGCAGCTGAAATGGAATTAATTTATTATTAAATGCTGTTTTATTTATTTAATTTTGAATTAAATTATATTTTTAATTTAATTATTAAAAATAAATTGTATTGTTTTAATTATAATTATTTTTAGTTTAATTGTTATTAAATGCTATTAAATTTATTAATAAAGRGACCAGCTTATCCAAGTAATTCTCCTGCCTGGGCAGCTCAGYAGCATCCAAGGACCACTGAATCCTACAACTGCCCCAAAATCCTGCTCATTAGCAACAGCAAGTTCAGAAGTGACACTTTTTGCTCTTCTGTTTTACAAATGCTGGCATATCSTAAAAAATAGGTTCCTGATTCCTACATATTTCCAAATTTTTTTGAAGTTTAGCATAAGCCAGAAAAGTTTTGGGGTTTTTTTTTTTTTTTCCCCCTCTGCATGCTACCAGCACTTGAGATTGATTGAAAACATGAGTGTGGAGACTCCACCGAGCCCTGATGTGAGAATCCCTCGTGGCAGGGCTGGGGAAGCTGATGCTCTTGCATTACAGGTGTTCTTCTGAGCTCCTGAGCGTGGAGGTGTCTGTCCACGTTACTGCCCCTGTCTATTCTCCTGGTTTAACCGAGATCTGCATGTCCCACTCACTGCATTTGCTGTGCTTTGCAGTCCAGTTTTGCTGCCCATGTTTTTGGGGCTATCCAATGATTTACAAATTGCCAAATCACCATTTCAGCCCCTCTGCTAATTAAACAGTGAAGGGGTAGCACACACTTGGMGGAGAGGACTGGTCCAGGGCAGATTTACCTGTGGACCTTCTGGAGGGCTGGATTTGCCATTTACAGATGGGGCCATTTACAAAGGGCTGGATTGACCCATGGATGCTCTGGAGGGTTGGATTTACTCATGGATATTCTGGAGGGCAGGATTCACCCATGGGTGTTCTGCAGTCATCCATGGACATCCCAGAGGGCTGGATTTACACATGGACATTCTGGAGGGCAGGATTCACCCCTTCTGGAGAGCAGGATTTACCCATGGTCATTCTGGAGTCATCCATGTCCATTCTGGAATCACCAATGGCCATTCTGAAAAGCTGCATTCACCCATGGATGTTCTGGAGTCACCCATGTCCATTCTGGAGGGCTGGATTCCCCCATGGATGTTCTGGAGTCACCCATGGCCATTCTGGAATCACCCATGGCCATTCTGGAAAGATGGATTCACCCATGGCTGTTCTGGATTCGCCCATGGATGTTCTGAATGGCTGCATTCACCCATGGATGTTCTGGAGTCACCCATGGATGTTCTGGAGTCACCCATGACCATTCTGGAGTCACCCATGTCCGTTCTGAAGGGCAGGACTGGCCCATCGAAGCCCTGGAGAGTTGGATTCCTCCACAACCATTCCTTAAGGAAGCAGTTTGTTGCTTTTTATAAACTCAGGGGGGCCCCCAGACAAAACAAAACCAACCCCAAAAAACCTCCAGCAAACAACAACAACAAAACTCTTTCCAAAGCAGCCCCTGCCGGTGGAAGGAGYGTCTGGCCGGGATGTTTGGGAGCCGAAGGCACGGCGTGCTGTGAGAGGTGCCGGCACTAGATGGAGCGATGGGTTAGCGCGATCCGTGTGTGCCGGGGATGCTGCTGGAAGCACATTCCAGCCCGTGTTGGGCTCTGGCAGGAGGGCACGTGTTTGTCAGCGTCTTCTCCAGGGGCGCCGGGGGCTGAGGGAGCCGTGTGGGCTCGGCCAGGGCCCAGACAGGGCTCGGTCCGGGCTCACGGAGGGCTCAGTTAGGACTCGGTCAGGGCTCATTCAGGGCCCAGACAGGGCTCGGTCCGGGCTCACGGAGGGCTCGATAAAACCTCGCTCAGGGCTCAGGGCTCAGGGAGGGTCAGGGCTCAGGTCAGGGCTCAGAGGGGGCTTGGTCAGGGCTCGGACTGTGCTCAGGGAGGGCTCAGTTAGGGCTCAGTCAGGGCTTCAGGGGGCTCACGGAGGGCTCAGCCAGGGCCCAGAGAGGGTTAGGTCTGGGCTCAAGGAGGGCTCGGTCAGGGCTTGGCCAGGGCCCAGAGAGGGCTCACTCAGGGCCCAGAGAGGGCTTGGTCCGGGCTCACGGAGGGCTCGATAAAGCCTCGCTCAGGGCTCAGAGAGGGCTCAGTCAGGGCTTGGTCCGGTTCAAGGAAGGCTCGCTCAGGTCTCAGTCAGGGCTTAGTATTGGGCCCACAGAGGGCTCGGCCAGGGCCCAAAGAAGGTTCGGTCAGGGCTCAGTCCGGGCTCAGTCGGGTTTCGGTCAGGCCTCGCTCAGGGCTCACAGAGGGCTCGGTCCAGGCTCAGGGAGGGGCTCAGTTAGGGCTCGGTCAGGATTTGGTCCGGGCTCACAGAGGGCTCAGTCAGGACTCAGTCAGGCCTCGCTCAGGGCTCACAAGAGCTCACAGAGGGCTCGGTCAGGGCTCACAGAGGGCTCGGCCAGGGCTCGCAGAGGGTTCAGGTCAGGACTCGGCTCCATTTGCCACCCTGATCCTACCCCACTTCCACCCTTCTGCTTCCATTAACACCATCACTGCCCAGAAACTGCAGCAAAAGCCAAGCCAATTACCAAAATAATCACACCCAGGGGACAGGAGCCAACCTCCAGTGCCAAAACAGCCCTGGGCTGAGCCTGGCCCCACCGTGGGGGTTGTTTTCCTGCAGCCCTTATGCCCAGCTTGCACCTCCACCAGCTGTGGGAGCAGAATTCCACATCTGCTGCCATCCTAGGGTACTGGAGCTCCATCTGGCAGGTGCTGAGCTGTCACCAGGAGCTGTGGGCACCCACCACACTCACTGATGTCACCGGCAGCAATGGGACGTGGTGCTCAGAGGGTGCCTTGGCACCGCGCTCGCAGGAGCCTTTCATGTGGGTTCTGGGCTGTAACCAAAGAAACTTTTGGCCCGGGGGGGTGRATGCTTCTCTCCTTTGTGTGTGCCCTGGGTTTTGTCATTGTGCTGTGAAATGCGTCTTATGGTGAGTGGTAATTGGCAGAGGATCTGTTTTAGCTTCAGAAATTTTAGGGAATTTTTTAGGATCTATTTTAGATGCTACTTTGGAAATCTGGATCAGGAATAGCACTGTCAGCAGGAGCAGGGAATGACTGTCCCATCTCGATGTCTAGGGAATTTCAGTTCCAGAAAGACATTTAGTGCTAGGATGGCTCCGGAGAAGGACAGTGGAGTGGGGAAGGTTCTAGAGAGTAAATCCTGTAGGGAGCGKCTGAGGGAGCTGGGAAAGGGGCTSAGCCTGGAGCAAAGGAGGCTCCGGGGGGACCTTGTGGCTCTGCACAACTCCCTGACAGGAGGGGGCAGCCGGGGGGGTYGGGCTCTGCTCCCAGGGAACAGGGACAGGAGGAGAGGGAACGGCCTCAGGCTGGRCCAGGGGAGGYTCAGGGTGGACACCAGGAGGGATTTGCCCATGGAAAGGGTGSTCAGGCCTTGGCAGGGGCTGCGCAGGGAGCTTTGGAGTCCCCATCCCTGGAGGTGTCCCAGGAATTCCTTGTATGTGTCATTCAGTGCTCTGGGCTGTGGACAAGGTGGSCATCGGGCACAGCTTGGATTTGAGGACCTTGGAGGGTTTTTCCAATCTCAGTGATTCCGTGATTGTGTGATAAGCCATTGATTGTGGTTGTTTATGACTTTTTCCTCTTCTGAAGAGATTTTTTTTTTTTTTTTCATCACATGCCAGTAACAGAGAGGGGGGCAGAACAGCTCCTGGAAGGATTTCCTTTGTGCCACCATCGATCAGGCATGTGAAATCCTACCAGCCTGCACCACTCCTGACTCCAAGTTTTGGGCTATTTCAGCAGTTTTGGTCACTCTCCCACAACCCCAAGAAATATTCTGAGTGCAACTTAAACCAGTTCCTGGTGTTTGTTACTTATCTACTTAGAATGTCTTCAATTATATGCATTAGTGGTCAAAACTGGGGCATCACAGAGAGCCAAATGTTCCTCCAGTTGAGGCATTGCTTTATAGCTTGTGAAAAACTGAAAGGGAAGAAAAAGTGATGCATTATAGGAACTGAATTGATCATAACTGTTGTTCCCTAAATGTCTCCTTCTCAGCATAAACCTGACCTTACCTTCCCAGAAGAATGAAGTTTCTTTGAGCGCATGAAGGAGTTTCTCAAAGCTTGAGCTTTTAAACCCTATGGAAAAAGTAAGCTTTGAAAAATACAGGAAAATAATAAACTTGGGGAAGGAAAGAGGGAGGAGATATGATCACAATAAAATGGTTGTGAGTTTGATTTCACCATCAGGAACGCTGCAGCAGGAATTTGAGATTTTTTTTATCATTCATTAAGAGGGACAAAGCCTAAACAACTGGGTCGGAATTTTTTTAAGGAACAAACAAGGTTAGTTGAGTTTGCTGTAACTCCTTGATTCAGCTTTGAGGTCAGCAGGGCCCARTTGCTTACCTTGCATGACCTCCTTCAACAGCACAAACCCCACCATTTCATCCAGTTATTCCTGCAATGAACTAAGCTCAGACTTTTTCATTAATATCCTGAAAAAAAAAACCAACCCAAAAGTACAGGAATTCTGTCACTTTCATCAGTTCTAGCCCAAATGTGTGTTCCTGCCAAAGTTCAGCCACTACTGTGTTTGTTGCTCTTTGGTTCACTCCTTTGTTTACCGTCTATCACAAATGTTGTGTTCTGCCCCGCAGAAGTGCCCACGCGTCAGTCGGGGAATAAGGAACAATCCCACATCCCCGAGGTGACTCACACACCTCGTGGATACTGAATCACCATCGGGATGAGGTGAACATGTGGTGTGCAAAGCAGAGGCTGGAATGATTTCAGCCAAAACATTCGGAAATTGCTGCCGTGAATTAGGGAATTCATGGAGAAGAGCARCCCGTGTGTGAGCATTTGTAACCCAAAGGGCTAAACTAAATTCCCAAATGCTTCTGGCTATCACCCCTGTTAGAGACTTCATTTTGTGTGCCCCCAAACCCAATRAGAAATACAGAAAATTCAGCTTGGCTTTGTCTAGCTCTACTCCACAGCTCCATCTGAGCAGTGTTGGGCTAAATTATTTGTTTAGTCCTGTTGCCTTTTCCAACCTAGAAATGAAACTCGAGATGATTTTAGTACAGGAGGTGATATAAAAGTGGGTCTTTATTGGAGCTTCAGGGGTAGTTATGGAAGAAGAACCACAAAACTCRCCCCYACAGGGGTGAATACAGTTTGATAGGTTCTGGGAAATTAGTAAAATCRCTAAAAAGCACCAATTATGAGGACAAGTGGTGATGYAATTCCCCCCAGGTTAATCCCCTTCTCTKGAGGCTGCCACTCTTGGTACCASCTGTACTTGGTTATGAAAATGGGTCTTGAAGACCTTGGTTCCCAGGAAGAACCAGGATAGGATGGGGACCTTGTACCTCCCAGGGCTCAGAGTTTTGGAATGTGTTTGTTCTTTCTAGATGGGGAAAAGGGTAGGAGAAAGTCCTGAGAAGGTTACAAATATACAAAAGAAAAAAGGCAAAAATCATTCTGGCATCACTGTGAGTACTTACCATGAGGGAATATTCTGTAATGTCCCACAACCACCCAAAACCCCCCCAGCACAACGCAGGTAGCCTGGAGAGGCTCTGGAAATTCCATTCATGAGCAACCTGGCCAAGGCTGTACTGGAAATGCATGAAATTATGGGAACTGAGTCACAGATCCCAGCACATACTGGATGCTTTTATAGGTTAAAAGTAAATCCTCTTGAAGAGATATTTTTTTTTCCCCATATGAAGATGATTTGGGCTGATTATTTTGTTCAGGGTTGGATCCGTGACGTTTTGTTGTTGCTTGAACAAGTTCATGTGTTAAAGCGCTGTTCCAGCGCTGCAGCTGATTGTGTGCAGGTTAATAGGCAAGCCTTTGTCAAGGACACTGTGCAAACACATTTCCACAAGACATTATTGTCTGCACACATGAGCAAATATTTGCCTAAAAAGTCTAATTAACCATTGTTCAAGAGCTGCCACCTGCCCCTGGGTTTTCTGGCACTCCCCTAGAAGGGACCGYGTTGTACAGCAGTGCCTTCGGCCAACATTTCCACGGGAGCCAACTCCTGACCAATAATTAAGTAAACATTCAGCCTGCTGCCTATTATTTTAAATTTCTTTTAATAATAAAGGAAATGTTATGAAGAAAAGGAGTAAAGGCAACCGGTCCTGCTTTAACAGCGCTACGGGGAAAGGATATACATGGGCACGGGCTGACAGAATCCCAGAACCACTGAGGCTGGAAAAGGTCATCAAGTCCAAGCTGTGAACCATCCCCACCTTGTCACGCAGCCCAGAGCACTGAGTGCCACATCCAGGCCTTCCTTGGGCTCCTCCAGGGGTGGTGATGTCAGGGACATGTTGGGGTAACCATGAATGAGATCGTCAGCAGCACAGAGGACGAGCCCATCTATGTTGTAAAGTTCCTTTTGCAGCTGGAGCCATGAGGAGTGATGACAGTCACAATGCCAGGAGATGGATGGACAAAAGGGGATTGTGCAGCTGTCCTGGAAAATGTGGTGTGTGACATGCCAGGAGGCCGGAGCAGAGCCCTTCTGAGMAATGTCCTTTTCCATCTCCAGTAAAACTGCCCCAAACTGCAAATAAATGACTTCAGAGACAAACACTCACCCACCTGCCTTAATCTTAAAGATATATTTATATAAAGATTTATTTTGGAAAGCTACCCTCACATTCGAAGTGGAAAACCAAATATTTTTGTTTGAGAATCTTGAAGTTAAATATTTTGTTGGTTAACATTTTGTCTTCTCAGCCCTTTCTGGTTGAAGTAGTTCAATGAATTTGATAGGAATTCAACAAAATATTTGGTCAATTAAAATAGGTATTTTTCTTATTTATATGCTTTTGCTAGAAATTGTTTCAGGCACTTCCACTCAGGGAAACTATGACTGTCCAAAGTGGATTTTCTTTCATATTTACATCACCTTTATTTCAGATTCCTTCTCCTAAGAATAAGCTATGTTTCTGCCAGGCTAAACTGTGCCATGGGGTTTGTGGAGGCTAAAAACATGTGATTGTTCTAGATGTACAATCTTGGTTTCCTCATAAAACATTTTGTTGCCAGTTAATAAAAGTTGTTATTATTTTGACATCTCTCAGATTTCCCAGCTGACCAGCTCCCCCAACCCTGGCTGCTGCAGTTCTGTGGTAGATGAGTTTCTTTGCTCGCTCCTTTGTTTCTTCCTCTCATCCTGCCACTACCACCTGAAATGGTCCTGTTTTTTCAGAATTTTACTAGAATTGTCCTGATCCTGACCTGGAGGTTCCAACTCGTCCTTGTCCCAGCATGAAATCCCTTCTCTGTTAAGAGCTGACTGAGCCACAGAAATGGAATTACGGAAAGATAAGGAATGAAATGAAAGGGATCTTAGAGATCATCCAGTCCCAGCCTCCCCTGCCACAGGCAGGGACACCTCCAACTAGACCAGGTGCTCAAGGCCATWTCCAGCCTGGCCTGGGACACTTCCAGGGCCATATAAGCAGCTTGACTTCACCCCAAACTCTTCCTTCTGCATTGTCACAGTGACCCCCCAAGCTATCACAGCTCTTCAAAGACATAACCCATGCATGGTTTTCTGCACATGAGGATTTGTGGCACCTCTGTGCTCATCATCTCCATCCGTGCTGAGAAGAGATGTCTGACAGATGAGGGAGAGCTGGATCCACGTGAGGAGGACRATGGGTGTACCTGTGCTTGCCTGGAACACTCACACTGACCTGGGCCTCTCACTGCTGCCACCTTCCCCATCTGATGTGTCCCTGCCCTTGTGCTATGGCAACCACCAGCGCTGTTGACAAGAGGAGTAAAACAATGTCACCAAAAGTGCCCCAAAATAGCCTCCTCTCCATCACTCGAGACGCTCTTTCCCAACACCAGCTGTCAACTGCCCGCAGCAGGAAATGCTTCCTCCGGTGTGTTTTCCTCCTGGGGGACCGCGAGMTCCCAAACATGCCATTGTGCAGAGCAGGGATTCAATACACAAAAGGCTAAAAACTGCACAGCATCCTGTCCTTGCTGTTCCTAAAGCAGAACCTTTCTCTCGCCCTGCAAGGTGCTGAGGGGCCCGAAGGGAGAGGTGCAGGTGCCTGAGCCGGTGGTGCCACTGCCACTGCAGAGTCACATCCCTAAAGGTGAGTCCTGCACCAGGGGTGAGCATGTGGAAAACAGAGAGCAGCTTACAGGGCTGGCAAGTCCCTCCTTACCCAGAAAAAGAGGGAAATGGGATGTGGAATTATTTCTTTGCACAAGCACTGTGTGGTCTGCTGAGCTGAAGGGAAGAGAGATGCTGATGATTTATGGTGGTCCCTCCCAGCAGGCTGCTTCACCAACCTTCCAWAAACCACCGTCACGCTTGTCCTTTACTGTGCAGACTTTGCTGGCATCCTGCTCCAGGCCTGGTGTGGCAAAGGCCTTGGAAAGGACTCTGTGTCCAGCTCTTTTGGGGAAAGGGGCAGAGGTGGTGGCCTGCAACCAATTGCTGCAGAGTCATCGGGCACATGAATGGCGTAAATGCCAGGAAATATCCTCCTGCTGCTTATATTTAGTCACTGATAAGGCTGCAGCGACCCCGAGCATGCTGTGCCCTCTCCTGTGCCTTTCCTGCCTGCTGAGGAGCCAGGGGAGGCTTGAGCAAAGGTTTCACTGATGAAAGAGGAAATCGGTTCTTGCCGYGTGCCAAGGTTATAATCAGGGGGGAGGGGGGGATTTACGCAACTGGGAAAAACCTCGACTTTTCTTCATCTCTCCTGAGGAAATTGAGAAGCTCCATTGCCAAATATCTGTTGGGAGAATCAAGAGGAAGCAGAGGTGTTTATCCTCTGGAGGAAGTGGGAGGGCTCAGGGGCTGCAGCAGTGACATTATCTCGGTGCAGGGCATGCCCGGGGCCGTGCTGGGACTCTCATCCTGTTGCCTTGGAGGAGCAGGAAGCTCCCATCCCTGAGTCCTCTCTCCCGCTGGTGCCCGTGGTGCTCTGAGCCGTGGGGAGGTCAGGAGCCCTGTGGGATCTTTCATTTTAACCTCTGCTTCAAAGGCCRTGCTTTCTTCTGTGAGCTTGTGTGTGTGATTGCTTCTCAGTCATGCCCTCCACAGCCCTTCACTCAACTTTTCCTGTTCACCAAAGAGGTGTTTGAGTCCTCTCTGCGTGAAAAAAACTCAACCAAAGAAAAACACCAACCCAGAAATATCTCTGTGTGTATGTCACCATCCCTACTTCAGCTTGATGGAAATGGCTCTCTGAATTTAGTCAGCAGCTCTGTTCAGGCTCTTCTACTATTCACAGTTTGGGGATTATTCTTATTATCCTACTTCAATCTTCTCAGGAGCTGAGTACGACTCCAGGAGTATATTATATTACATAACTAGAGGATGGGGTGTGTGGTTTGGTGTTGCTTTCCCAGAGGAAAAATTACTTGTGCAATGTTGTATGTTGATTTAGTTCTTCTGAGGTTTTTAGGGTGCATTTTGAGTTTTYTAATATCCTCATTCCTCCTTGTGTGTATGTTAGAGGGTGACAAGGGCCCATAGCTCCTGTGGACAAATGATTTTGTGGTGCAGGACCAGCTCCCAAAGTTCCATTTTCTCCTGAATGGAGGAAAGCTAAATTCATGGGGAAAGTTACTGGTAACAGTAAGGTCATTCTCCACCTCAGAACTTGAGGCAGATTTCAGAAATGCAGATTTCAGAGCCTCCTCACCCTCACATGGAAGAATTTATTCCTGATATCCAACCTAAATTTCCCCTCCTTCWGTGCAGTSTGAGTTGTGAATTACARGAGGATATTGGTACAGGACAAGGAGGAACAGCTTCAAATGGAAAGACAGCAGGGYGAGATTAGGAGATCAATAAGGGRGAGAATTGTTCCCTGGGAGGGTGGGCAGGCCCTGGCACAGGGTGCCCAGAGAAGCTGTGGCTGCCCCTGGATCCCTTTGAGTGCCCAAGGCCAGGCTGGACATTGGGACTGGGAGCAGCCTGGGACAGTGGGAGGTGTCCCTGCCATGGCTGGGGGAGGAATAGGATGATCTTTCAGGTCCCTTCCAAACCAAACCTTTCTGTGATTCCATGRTTCTACCCTGGATCAGGATTGTTGCTCACAAGATGCTTTGCCCTCCATCASCTCTCCTTTGCCATCGCCTACAGAGCCTTTCTAGAAGAATTGAACAGGCTTTTAAAGCATCTGCCCATTTACACATAAAACCAAATTACATAATCCTAGCTTCTCTTGGAGTTCAGGGAACACATCCACCGAGCAGCATGAGTTGGCCTTTAAACASAGCACTTTCACTACATTGAACGGTGCTGCAATGACAAAATTTGTTGTAAATCATTTATTTCACTTGTGTAACCATGGGAAAGGAGAGCAGGAAGGAAAGGGCACCTACACTTTCAGCCAGACTGGCATCAGCCCTGGAAATGCATCTGAGCAGGGATCAGAATGAGCCTGACAAAGGTYATCCTTTGTGTGTGACCTGCAATGACAAAGAAGGGGTGTAAATGTCATCCAAAATCAACAGCAAAGCTTTTCAGCAGCAGCTCCTGGTAAGGAAAGGGGCACTGGGRAAGCCATGGGGTCACCCCAGCGCAGCCACTGCTGTGGTATTGATGGGGAGCAGCAGAGCCCTCAGAGTGCCCTGGCAGGGCAGGACCCTGGCGGGTCATGGGATGACATGGACAATGCTTCAGCCCTGGGATGCATCCACAAGAGGAATATTGTCCAGCCGAGYCCTGCTGCTGCCAGAGCTGGCAAATGAAAGACTTCTGTGACCCAGGGAGGCACAAACCTGCTCTGGACCCCTCTTGTACTCTAATCCCCATCATTCTCTGTGTTGGTTGGAGGCATCCGCCATATCCCCCACATCCCCCACATCCCCCACATTTCCCCTATCCTCTAGGTCCCTCCAGGTCCCCCTGGTCTCTCCAGGTCACCCTGCTCTCTCCAGGTCCCCCAGGTTGCTCCAGATCCCCCTGGTGTCTCCAGGTCCCTCCAGGTCCCCCAGGTCCCTCCAGGTCCTCCAAGCCCCCAGGCACTGCCAGCTGCAGCTSAAGGCACATTCTGCATGGCCCCCATCACTGGAGCTAACTGGGCTCATTCTGTTCACCCACTCTGACTTCAGCCCAGCTCGTCACCAGAGGCACAACCTGCAGAGCCAGYGGCTTTTCCTTCAGTTAAATCCACTTCCAAAGAAAGAAACAGCAGAAACCCTAATTCTAACTCCTTACTAGAGCTTCCTTTCTCCTGGGCAGGCACACCCCATCCTCCTAGCAAAAGCAAACCCATCTCTTGCTTGTGCTTACCCATCCTCGTACCTCCCACCCTAAAGGAGCTTTGGTTCCATTATCTTTTGATCCTGAATTCCACTGATATCGAATTTTCAATGCATTGGCAATGAGACCTCTGAACCCATCAACACTGCTTATGATATAACCTTAAATCACCTCATCCAGAGAATTGGGAGGTTACTTCCCCCTTTCTGTTTGCCCCAGAATAATTTAAGTTAAAATATGCAATACCCATCCCTGGGCCTRGATACAATTTCTACAGTTTCTCCTAATAACCTTCATAAAGTCATTATGTCTATTACCTAATAATATACAGTTGGGAGTCATAAAGTTTATTTACATTAGATAGTTTTCAGGTATGTGGAGAGCCATTCAGTTCTGATAACCAAACAAATTCCTTAGAATTCAGGAAGTTGATCAGTACACCTTTTTTTTTTTTTTTTTTTAATGAAGCGATATTCCTGCCAGGTCTGGGATATTTCTCTGCACTTTGTTGACTTTCAAGAGCAATGTACTTTGTTCCTTTGTTCCCTTCATGCTACAGTAAGCAAAGCCCTTCATGTTTTCTTTCCTTTTGGACCAAAAGGAKTCACCTGAGACCCAGCCATGGCCTGGGAGGGAGCCCTTGGCAGGTTGGGGATGACTGAGTTCATGTCCCAACAGCACYGCTTGTGCTGTCCCGCGGGGGTTAGGACATGTCCTGAAGTCACCCTCCGGTCACAGGTGACGTGCCAGGGGCTGTGCTGCAGGATCCTGCCCTTCAGCGCCCAGGACAGCCAAAAGACACCCTGTCCTTGTTCCAGCAGAGATCCCTGGGGCAGAGCGTGGCTGACACCCCTCACCTGGTGCTGGRTCACCTCAGGTTCTGCTCTCATTGCTTTGACTTTGGGTTGATAGGAGGGATTTGCAAATAAGGCAAACTCGCCTGGAAATCAGCACCAGGGCTCAGTCCTGAGCTCTGCCAGGGACTTCCTGAGGCAGCGTGGGAAAGCCACTGCATCTCCTCGTGCCTGGGATGGGGAGGGAGAGAGAATCTCCCATTTCTTCCTCCCTTTGTTCATCTCATCCTTTAGGACTGTTAATGGCTACTTCTYGATGTATGAGCATCCTGAGTTTGGCCACAGCCCACAGGTTTTACTCTAAAATAGACAATGAATGGCAGTAAAAGTAGCCATGAAATTGGTATCACCAGATAGGAACCAAAAAGAAATKAAATAACAGGCATGCAGCTGAATTTTCTTTGTTTTCTTGGTTATGTGGAGCTCTTATGGAAGGTTCTCATAATAGCACTAGGAGTCTCCCAATATTTGGGGTTTTTGTRTAAAACTTTATGTCCCAGAGTCAGGTGGTTATAGCTGAGTCTCAGTTRCCACTGAAAAACAAGCTTTTCTACTTTTAGTGGTTCAGAAAAAAGCTTTAGACTATTCCTAGAGGAAGAGAGTAAGGTGGAGAATGAGAGGGAAAGAGGAGGAAGGCAGTGCAAGACAGAGGAAAAGAGGAAGAAAGAGCGAAAGAGGGAAAAAGAAAGGAAGAAATTGAGAGAGAAAGGAAGATAGAAAAAGAAAAA
>NW_026623861.1:59845-68295 GCF_030028575.1 Malurus melanocephalus | reverse complement strand
AAAAAAGAAAAGAGAATTTTTTGTTTTGTTTTGTTTAAGGTCTCATGATGTTTATGCCAGTCCTAAGAGCTTCAGTGGGCTGATCCGTGGTTTCTGAATGGATATCTTTGGCAGCACAGGAATCTTACTCAAGACTCTAAACAATTATGTTCTCAGAGTCTCCAAATAAAATGCTTGCGCTTTAACAACAGTGGAAAAGTGAAAGGTTTGGCTTCTTTCCCTTTTGGATTAACAATGGCATGAATGGAAAACTGGTGCTGTGTGCTGCACTGATAAAAAGAGCAAACAGATTTGTTTCTCGCAGTGCTGGAACACATCAGCCAGGAGRACCTGAGGCAGATTTCATCTGACCCTGCTGGCCTGGGGACAGGCTGTGTTGTTCTTGCCAAAAAATGTTTCTTCTCTAAGCTAAAAAGTGCCACCCTCACTGGTTCTGAATACCTCATCTTCTTTTGAGTGTGTAGCAGCAGAAGATCCTTCCCCCCAGATACTTTGGGTCAAATCCCAGTCCAGGGCATAGTTTAGGTATCACAAAGAGGCAAAAAGTCACAATGACTGCTAAATATCCAGGGCTTTGGTCCCCACAAGMAAACCCACTCTGTGGATCCTGTTCAGCACAAGAATTAGACAATCATAAGCCTCACAGAGCCTGGTTTTAGGGCTTTTAATGCAAGGCCCGGTCTTCTGGTTGCACT
Source organism: Malurus melanocephalus (assembly GCF_030028575.1). Lineage (NCBI taxonomy): Eukaryota > Metazoa > Chordata > Aves > Passeriformes > Maluridae > Malurus > Malurus melanocephalus. The sequence goes on along the minus strand of NW_026623861.1, from coordinate 67,600 downwards.
GTGGGAATCAATGGATGTTGAGGGGATGGTCCGTGTCCTGCTCTGCTTCCCGTGTACCCCAAATCTGATGATAGCAGCTGTTTTGCTAAGAACCCTCATCAGGCAAATTCATGAGTTTTCCACTCCTCAGTTATGGGCATGAACTCTGGTCCTGGGTCAGGTTGGAGCCACAAACCGAATCGAAACTTAATCTGAATGCAGCCCCAGCCCCTTCCCCCGCTCAGAACACGCAGGAATTCTAACGGCRAATTTAGGAATTTTCCATGGTCTGTGATAGTCTCTGTGGGCAAAGCAAGCACGGAACAGGGGCTGGGGAGGGCCAGAGCAGTAGAAGCGATTGCTGGGTTTGTGGGTAATGCCTTGGAAGCGAACAAGGCTGCTCTCTAGGGAAAACATGGGAAATCAGTGGTGGGATCTGGGTATGTAAGGGCAGGGCTCAGCAAATGAGGCAGAGCCAGAAGGGAGTGATGCCTGAATCCAGCTAACCTAAATCAGAGTCTGGTCAAAACTCAGAGAATGAAAAGCAGTTCTGTTCCTGGCAGGGCCTTCAGGTGCATTCAGGGCAGTCCCAGCCCACCCAGGGGCTGCACCCACAATGGACAATGGCTCACGGGTTTTTCACCCTTTCTCACTTTTGTCCATTTGCACCTCGGGGCTGAATCCTCCAATTGCAGCTGCAGCCAATGCAGTCATTSACTCCAAGTTGGCTCCCCCCAATTCTCTGTTGTTTCCATCTCTTGGGGCCTGGCACAGGGAGGTGTCCTTGAGTTTGGGGCTGCAGAGGAATTGTTTTGTGTAAAAATGGRARARCAGRAGCTCAGCACTGTCTGTGGAGTCTGGAGTTAAACACTGAAGAATTACAGGATCACAGATACATGGAAATATAGAAGCTGAAATCCTGAAGAAACAGGAGCACCAGAGGGGCTGCTGCTAAGACCCCTAAAGGTCTGTTTTCTCCACATTTGAAAACATTTTCCCCCCTTAGGGAGGGGAAAAATAAAAGGGGAACATCAGCAATTTCTGCCTGATGTTTCCATCCTTTGGATTGTCTACTTCTGGGAGGATTTGCCCTGTGAACATTTTAAGTGGAGCAAAGTATCCACAGTGAGGATTTAGTGAAAACTGAGCCCTGCTTGGAGGGCTCACAGGGTAGGCTTCACCCAGTCCCTGGGGCTGAGCCCTTCCAGGTGGGCTCAGTGACCAGGAATGCCTGTTGTCCTGGGAATTCTCTGCTCTTTGTAACCTAAATGCCCCTTGGAGGTTTTTTTTTCAATCATATTTTGCAAAACTGCCAAACTTCAGATGTGTGAGCACATCCAAAACCCGGTGGGGTTGGTTTCGGAGGCCCTGGGTGTCTTTGCCCAGGAACTGCTTCAGACAAATATTCCAATCAAACAGCACAAATGTTCAGATTCCTTGGCTGCTCTCTGGAGTCCAGGTCTTTACCTTGCCTCCAGATCTGGATCAGACCAGAAACTGCTTGGGAGGGATTTTCCTTTATCAGCTCCTTTACAGTGATTTACCAGCAGTCCAAGCTGCTGTTTACTCTGAAGAGCAGAAACTCCGTCTTTCAGATAAGATTGCTCTCCTCTGGGTAAATATTGGGCAGAACACAAAGAAGGGATAAAAACTGCAGACAAAATGGAAAGGAAATGGCTGATCAGGCTGTCAGAGAGTTAGTTCAGGTTGAAGGACCTTCAGAACTGCTCAGAAAGGAGATTAGAGGGGAAAGCGGTTCACGGCTTTGTAGGACCAAGTGCAATGCTCTGCACAGGCCTGTGAGCCTTTCAAAGTGTTCACCTGGCAAGATCAGTGGATTCAGACACTGAGAATTAATTTGGAAGGAGTCTGGAGAGATACTCTTGTAGTCTGTAGTCTCTAGAAATTCTCTTGAGTTAAATGTGCCTGCTTGCTGCAGCACCTGAAGTCACCCAAACTCCTGAGCAGAAAAATCAAAGCTTTGTTTAAAACCCTTTTCCCTGAGGAGGGGAAGCTGCTCGGCAGAGAGTCAGACACCAGGTTTGCCCACTGATCCCACAGGGGAACTTTTGGAGGGGTAAACGTTGGCAACAAGCTCTTTTGGAGGGAAGAATTCCAGGGTGTGGGACCTGGGAGAGAGACAAAACCATGACGAGCTGCATCAGCTGCAGACACGGGAGCTGCCTGTGCTCGGCTCTCCCAGTGACAGACACGTTATGAATACCTCAATAGCCCCATTTCAGAGGGGTGTCTGCAGCTGTGGGGGAGCTGCAGATTGGAAATTCCAACTGACTTGTCACAGACATGAAAAATATTTTCCAAAGCCACTCAGTGCTCAGGGGGCTTTTCTTGAGCAGGCGAGGCTTCACTGGGCTTGTCACTCTGGTGTTGATGAAACAGGCTGGTGAAGGCTGCATYCAGCCCAAAAACTGAATTCTGCTGCTGTCAGGGCCAGGGTGATGTGGAGCAAAATAATCAGACTGGTGGAGAGCTGCTTGTGGCTGAAGAGGTGTTGAGTGTCATTGTGGCATTGTGAATTGTGGGGACAGTGACAAGAACCCTCACAGAGTCACAGAAACACAAAATAAACTGAGCTGGAAGAGACCACAGGGATCACCCGGTGCCACCCCTGTCCCTGCCCAGCCCCCCCAGCAATCCCAGCCTGTGCATCCCTGGCAGCGCTGTCCAAACGCTCCTGGAGCTCTGGCAGCCTCGGGGCCGTGCCCGTTCCCTGAGGAGCCTGGGCAGTGCCAGCACCCTCTGGGGACAGAAGAACCTTTCCCTGCTCTCCAGCCTGAGCCTGCCCTGGCCCAGCTCCAGCCGCTCCCTGAGGCTGTCCCTGGTCACACCGAGAAGAGATCAGTGCCTGCCCCTCCTCGTCCCCTCCTGAGGAAGTTGGGGACTGTGATAGTACCTGTGCACCTCACCAAACGTGCTGGTAGGGCTTAAATCACCCATGTGACATCAGCCAGCAGAACTGTGCAGGCAGACACTCCCTGGAAGTGTCCAAGGCCACCTTGGATGAGGCTCTGAGCAGCCTGGTCTGGTGGAAGGTCCCTGCCCATGGCAGAGAGCTGGAACAAGGGCGTCTTCCATGTTCCTTCCAACCCCAAGCATTTCAGGATATGAAGATGRTGTCACTGCTCCAATCCCAGAATCTAATCAGGGAGACTTCCACCCCTATTACCATGATTTAAATTACATTCAATACCATATCTGAGCCATCCCTACCCATTTGTTCCCATACTTTGTGCTCCTGAAGGAGTGACCATCCCACCAAACCTCTCTGAGATTGCCCACATAGGTCCCTACCTCATGGGTGACAGAAATGTTCACAGCACAGCTCACCACAGAGGTGAAACATGAAATGCAGATTTTATCCTGATTTGGGRGTTTCTCCAGTCAAAACCTTTCTGGGACACCCTGACATTACCACAAATGCAATTGTGAAGGCTTTAACAGGCTGAAAGCATTTTCATTTTGGAGAGAGAAGGATTTATCATCCCAATGTTCCAGCAAGCTCAGTTCCAGGCAGCGAAATACCCAGGACACCCTCAGAGCCCAACTGCACAAATAACGGGAAGAAGAGGAAATGGTGCTGGAGTTTGTGCCTTCCCTTCCACGAAGACATGAATGAGAAACTGCTGGGTTGAATCATTTCATTCTGATAAACCTCTTTGTGTTAATTAATGCTAATCACTCTAGCATGGCTCCTGATACAGCTGTTAAAATGTTACAAGCTTGCTGATGATGGTGCTGACGAAAAAGAAATCAGGCCACCTTTTTATTGGGGTTATCAGAGATTTCCACCCATCACTGGCTTGTTCCTTCCTCCACAGATCCCTCAAATGTGCCAAGTGCAATGTTAACTGTTTGTGGGGTGGCTGTTGCTGGAGTGGGAAGAATCTCAAAAAAAATGTATTGCTAGGTATTCAATGTTAACACAAAAATTAGAATTGTTCTGCTTTAAAAAATTACATTACAACTTTTGGGGAAGATATCTTTATTTACAGCATTTATAAAGAACTTGTTTGAAGAAGWAAAGGAGGTTCAGTAGGTGTTTTCAACAGAGTTTTCCCTCCTGTGTTGTTGGTCATTGGTGATGTTTATAAAAAAGCCTGGAATGGTGCAATGTTCCTTTGCTTCCATTTTTCTGCACTACCACAAAGTTGCTCCTGACCAGACACACATTACCATAAGGTTTGCAAGTGCTCTTGGGGCCCTGATTACATTCACTGCCTTCTCTTGCCAAAATGTAAATTATTTTCATATATATTTTATGTGTGCATAAAAAGCTGTACTCTGCTTGACATCTGTTATCTGGATTAAGGCTTTTTGTTCAGCTGGCCAACAGAGATGGAAGTGTGCGGAACATTTCATTCGCCACAATCCACAGATGATGGTCATTTGTTGGGATGCTAATATGAAAAATTCCAGTAAAACAAGCAATCAGCCTTTGGACTTAAATAAAACAACAGAAAGGGGAAAGAAATACCAGGCCATCCTCCATAATGCTCTCCCATTTATTATTTTTGTCTGTGTGGTCTTATGATCATAAATGTTGCCATTACGGTGTCCACGTTTTTCTTGCATCTATCACCGAGCCCTTCTGGTAGAGGGAAAACAAAATGCAGTGCTTTGAAGGTCCCCTCTGAATTCAAATGCCTGAACTGAAAACGAGCACTGAGCCAGCTCAGAATTGCTGCTACATTTACTAGAACCAGTAATGTCCAGAGTTATTTCCACCCTGCTCTTTTACAAGTCGTGCGATTCCATTTCTCCTCCACCAACGCGCCGGGTAAATGAAAACCAGACTCACAATCAAACATTCAATTTTATTACCTTGCCACTGTGTGAACAGGAAGGCTTCAGAGATTAAGTAGCATTTTAGATAAGGAGAGTGAGCAAACCATARTAGCTTCAACAACAACAGCAAGAGAGAGGGTGCATTTAAACAAATGATTGTGGGCAAGAGCTATTTCATACTGTCAGAACATAATTGGGTCCATAACGTGGCTGATWCGCTGATGGCCATGAATATTTAATTACTCATGAGCCACTGAATGAATTATGCAGTCTCTGATCGCTGCAGAATGAAGTTTACCAAGCAGATTCAGTKCTAGCACAAGCAAATAGAGCTACGTTGGCTCCCACAGAGTTGCCATCATTTGTTCCAGCAGTGAGCTTGGCTCTCCATCGCTCCAGCATGGATCCAGAGTCTCTTGAAGTCCATGGAAAGGGCCCTTGACTTTGGGGGACTTTGGATCATGTCTGGTGTGCTTTGTGCTTTGCCAAGARCTGAATTAGTCACAGTACAGATCACCCTGTACACACACATGCGGCGTGGTGACACGTAGGGATCCGAAACTGGGACTGGAYGTGCATCCCCAGCAGCAAACATCCTATTTGTGTCACCCAAACATTCATTTGGAGCTGCTCTCTTCACTTTTAGAACATTTCCACTCAGTGCCAGCCCCTCGATTTGTTTGTAGCTTAATCCTTTGAGAATGTTGTTCCATCACCCCCTCAAATCATTCAGTGGCTGCCTGGAAATTGAAACTATTTTGGATGAAGCTTCATCAGAAAAGATATGGTTATAACTGAACATAGCCTTGCCCTGCACCAGCTGTCTGTTCCCTAAGCCTGACTGGGGAACACAACATTCCCAAGAAAGCTCTCTGGCACAAGTGAGGTAGGAGAAGGATGATGGAGGACAAGATCCCATATTTTAATAGCTGGTTGGTAGCAGGGAGTTACTGAGCTTGCTCTTCTCAAATTGGGCATATCCTCAAATAATGCATCCTAAAACATTGCATCTCAAATAATGCATCCTAAAACATTGTATCCTCAAATATTGTATCCTCAAATACAGCATCCTCAAATTTGTTCCCTCAAATACTGCATCTCAAAATATTGCATCCTCAAATACAGCATCCTCAAATACTGTATCCTCAAATAGTGCCTAGCCTTAGGGAGGATCCATCTGAGCAGTGCAGTGGCTCCAATCTTCACTAAAAAAACACAGAGAGTCCAGCAAGCTGGTGCTGAGGCCCTGGCACAGGGTGCCCAGAGAAGCTGTGGCTGCCCCTCGATCCCTGGCAGTGTCCAAGGCCAGGCTGGACATTGGGGCTGGGAGCAGCCTGGGACAGTGGGAGGTCCTGCCATGAACTGGATGATCTTCAAGGTCCCTGTAAAAGATTAAAAATCTCACACATACAACCTCTCAGACACCATCAAAGGCATTAAAAATGCCTGATTTGACCTAACAGTGACCTCACAGACTAAAACTCAGCTTTGACACCTGATATGGACACCTCCAGCTCTGACCTGCTGGGTTACTCTTGATGTTTTGCTCTTCTGTGCCCCAGCGTCCCAGCTCTGGAGAGGAATGGCACTAAATCACCTTAAAGCATGAAAACCCTCCTGTTCCAAAGGGGAGCAAAAGCAAAACCCAGCAGAGCTGGTGTTGTTTAGCAGCTGTATTCAGGTATGAGATAGCCCTTTGGTAGCAGGGTGGTGGTGTCACATTGCAGGTTTAAAAATAGACACTTTCAGGATAGGAAAGTCCACAGACAAACTTGTGAAATCGCAGCTCAATCCCTGACTGCGGATCAGTAGTGAAGGCTAAGTTCAAATTCCAGCAAAAAGCTGAATTTAGGGCTGTAAAATATAATGTTTAAACAAACCTGTGTCTGACACCAGCTGATCATCACGGAGCAGAATTAGAGCTGGCTGAAATTCTTCTGGGTTAGTGTGAAACTACAGGAAGTTTAAATCTTTTTCAGTTTGGGTTTTTTTTTCTCACAATCTTGATAATGGGCTTGTTATGGGGGTTGTAAAATTTCATTGCAGCTCATTCGTTTCTTGAACAAAATGAAGCTCATTTTTCCAGTGGAAACAGCCTGGTCCTGACAATCCTTCCCCCTGTGCCAGAGAAAAGGTTCAGCTGGCTTTTTGGATCCCTTTTACGGCCTCTCTGCAGCGCCAGGATGCTGCAGGGAAGGGGAACGGTGGAGCCAAGAATTTGGCCTCTGGATTTCAGTGACATTAACACCCAGAAAGAATTCCTGGGAAGGACCACTTCCATGAGGGAAGCTGGAGCCATTCCTCGCAGTCTGGGGCTTGTCTGCACATGCAAATAAACGCATCTGGAGCGAGAGGAGTCRTAAATTTAGAGTGTGAGAGCGGTAAAATGGAGCGAGTCACGTGGCAATGGGATTATTCCTCTTTTTATTCTTGCTGGAATTGTTCAGCGAGGTTGAGGCAGGGAAAGATGCCCCCATTCCAGTCTCCCAGCATCCACAGGCACTCAGGCTGGTTAAATGATTGTGCTGGAATATCCCCATGTGAACAGCAGCTCCCATTTTGCTGGGGAATTGGAGAATGGGAGAAGCCTACCAAGGAATAAACTCAGCCTGCTGATTTCCTCTCAGAATGAAAGATTTGCCCTGGTTTGTGAGGTTTGTACAAATAAAATTGCCCGGTCAAAGCAATCAGTGTTTCATTAATGGGCATTTCACAGCTGAGCAAACTTTTTCAATGCATCATCCAAATCAACCATTTCTGGGTTTCAAAACATTAGTTTGGAGTATCCGTTCTGGCTTTCAAATACTCTGGTTGAAGGAGAAAAGAGAAGCTATCATATTAACACAGGGAAAAGTAAAAATATAGGTTTAGGASAATTTTCTAGAAAGAAAACACAACTTTTCCTTATACTTAGGTGCAGTTTGTTTGGAGTGAAATGCAAGGCTCAGTTCTGAAGGGCTCCACAGTTAG
>NW_026623861.1:56868-59586 GCF_030028575.1 Malurus melanocephalus | reverse complement strand
TTCATGTTCATGCAGAGCTGTAATTTGTTGTTCAGTGCTGTTTCTGGGCCCTTGGGGTACAGAACAGACCATGGAATCCATGGAAAAGAGCAGAGGGGAGAGGGAGGGAAGAAGAAATTGGGAATCTCATTGGGAATTATTCCATTCTGACCTCCTCCAGACACCTGATGCTGCTGCACTGAAACTGGAGTGGTTCTGTCACACAAATATCAGCTGGACACATTTTGGGAAGCCAGCATTCCCAAAAACCTGTGTTCCTCACAGGAAAACAGCTCAGTGYCTGCAGCTTTCCAATGGAAAACTGTCCTGACTTCCAGCAAGCACCTTTCAGGAGCTGTGATGGTGTACACTGCTCTTCCTGCGCTTTGTCTGCCATCAGGGTAGCATTTAGGATCTTTCTTTTTATGAAAATAACCATCTGGGTTTTTTTTCTTTTTTTTTTTCAATAACCGGCGAGATCGGTCATTTAGCATGAATCACCTAATTCATCCCAGATTTTGGACTTTGATATTTATTTTGAGATATTTCTTATTTTGGAGCCCAGCAAAGGGCACATTTCTCAGACCGTTTTACCCATTTCATCCCGTAAAGAATGAATAACAATTACCTAACTTGAAGATTGTTGCTTAACCRCAGTTGTTAAGTGAAATCATACTCTTCTCATGATTCAAATATACATCTTTGCAGCAAAAGAAAGATAAATAAATTATGATCSTAACCAACATCGGATAATTAGATGCTTAATATGAGCAGAAGAAGGRAAAAAATACTGAAATTGGTCTATAGGAGGGAACAATTTGTACTGCAAAAGCCATTAATGAGTCCTGGAGCCATCTGACATCTGTTAAGTCCTTTTTAATGTGTAGAAATTCAGCATTTTAGTCTGAGGTTGGTGTGTTCCCCAGGGAGAGCAGAGATCCAGGGAGGGTGGCCAAGGAAAGCTGCACCCACTGGACACTTCAGTTCTGCATGGAAGTCAGCAGAGCATCTCCCAGTTCAGGACCTCAGCTCCGGCCACCAGCAGGGTTTGGTTCCCTCACTTGAATCTCAGCTGGAGCCCTGGCAGTGCCAGGAATTGCCCCATCGTGCTGCTGGTCCTGAGGATGCAGATCCTGGGCAGAACCCAGCAGATTGGTGGAGCAGGSATGGTCTTTGTCCACTGGGAAAAATTCATGGCAAAAGTCTGTCAGAGTCAAAAACCTTTAAACATGTCCATAAACGCTTTTTTCCTCTCAGTATAACCAGTGTCAATCATTGTGTCAAGGTTTGTGTGGCTAAACCTGTCAGGGGGTGGTAAAGAAGGAATGCATTTATCAGCCCTGGGATCTGGGGAGGGGCACAGCCACCCCTGAGGAGTTTATTGCTGGGAGGAGAAGCAAAAAGCCCCTGCACATTGTGCTGCTGCTGGAATYGCCTTCGTTCTGTGCCAGGTGCTGACCCAGGACAAAGCAGCCCTGGATGGGAACGTGTGACATCCTGGAAATGCTCCTTTCAGGCCACAGAGGCACAGGATGTTTAAGCAGTACCTTTGGCATTAAAAGGGCTCTGTTCTGGTAATCTCATGTTTGCAGAGAATTTCTGCTGAGGCTGAGCAGGCAAAGCAGGGGAAGATTCCTTTATTCACATAATCCCAGCAACACGASGGCAGCCAGGACACAGCCAAACAGGATAACAGCAATGGATAACCAGGAGCTGGAGCAAACTCTGAGCTGTTTTAAACTTCTCTCCAGTGTGGATTTGTCAGAGTCATCACAGGGTCTTACCTGTTCCCTTACAAGCTCAGGCTGTCATCAGGCTGACACTGAGCAAACACGCTCACAAGGCATCARGAATATTTGCTCAAATACAGGACTTGCATTCGCTTTTCCCAGGCCTTTGAGTCATCTCAGCAAATCTCAGAGGTGATTTTTGTTTGTTCTTAACCTGGCATTCCATGGAAGTAGCAAATATTCAGTCATTTGGATGTGCACAAGTGTGTGGGTTTTTTCTCTATTTTTCYATCCCCTCCAGTGTGTTTTAGATCTAATGGCTATTTTCACTCTTAATTGTAGTAAAAAAATTTGAGAACCACATTTTATGTGAGACCACTCAGCTCCCCTGTCAAATTCTTGGCTTTCCACAGACACTGCCATCCCTCTAGAAGATGAAGTGAAATATCAATGAGAATTTGACTCTGGCACAGTCAGCCTCTGCAAGGAAGCAACAGAAGTGAAACTATGCTTGTCCAATCACCTACCTGCACAGAAAAAAAATAAATAAATTTTTAGAAACAGAAAAAAAAAGAGAGAACAATGAATTATTGAAGCCAAAGCCAAAGCAAATAGTTCAGAGACAGCCCATGAGGTGAAATAAGTTCCCACTCATTTGTGTGTTGTAAAGTCCAAACAATAAAGCTGCTCTAAAAATGTTCTGCTCGCTGATAATTCATGAATAAAAGAAACATAAGTATGTCATATTCCTCAGTAAATTTTTAAAAAGCAAACGACTGGATTTTTAAAAAGTCTGGCTTTTAAAAGTGACTGGAATGGAGGATTTACTTAATGGATGTGTTCAGGCACTAATGCACACAAGGCCATGGGATTCCACTGCTTTCTTTAGACCCTGAAATTTTAGAGAAATTACTTTATTCGTCCATTTTGTGGAGAAACAGCTCCCTCTCCTCTCCTCTCCTCTCCTCTCCTCTCCTCTCCTCTCCTCTCCTCTCCTCTCCTCTCCTCT
>NW_026623861.1:31635-56743 GCF_030028575.1 Malurus melanocephalus | reverse complement strand
CCTCTCCTCTCCTTTTTTCCTTGTAGGATCAAAGAGTCGGGGGGGAAAAATTGTTGGTTTTTTTCTTTTTCTTTCAAAAGCTTTTCCTTAGAAGTGCTTTAATAAGCTTTAAGTTGCTTCATTTTTCTTTTTTTTTTCAGGATAATCTAATGAGTGTAATGACCTGGAGAACGTAGTGTCTGAACTTTGGGATCAGTGTACAAAGGAAYCAGATAACCATTAGATATTTTTAGGCAAGAACCAGGTCTCTTGCTGTTGGCTAAGCTGTTCTATAGTCAATGCACAGCTGTGACAATTATTTTAGGAATTATCTGAATACTTATTTGACAGAAAATAATAGAACTGTTTGTTTGATTATYAAAACATGGATGTTAGGGCTTGGCAGATGAAGGGGTAAGACACCTGTGCACTTTCACCTCAGCATCTCAAGACATTTTCAAGCTGTTGGACACGAACTTCAGATCTATGAAGTGGCTGTAAAAATGCTTGGATCATATGCAATTTCTTATGGTGGAAACAAGGAATCAGGATAAGTGATGGAAAATTTTGAATTAACCATCAATAATATAAACATTTCCATCCTCTATGTGGGGTTACAAACAAAAATCTGTGTTGCAGCACAGCATAAAATCACCTGGTAATTCTTTCCACAAATGCCAGGCAGATCCTGCCTATAATGGTTTGAGAAAAGTTGTTCACTCTGTAGTGGGTAGAGAAACTTTGTGGATAAATTTCCTCTTTTCAAATGTGTTTGAAACCCTGGGTGTTGCCCAGGGTGCCCAGAGAAGCTGTGGCTGCCCCTGGATCCYTTTGAGTGCCCAAGGCCAGGCTGGACATTGGGGCTGGGAGCAGCCTGGRACAGKGGGAGGTGGTCSCYCATTATGGGAACAAGATGATCACTTCCAATCCAAACCATTCCATGATTCCATGATTCTGTGTCTGAAGAGCTAAAAATTTACATAAATCAGTAATTTTAAGCCTCTCATGCCCCCCCTCACCACCAGCATCCTGTCCCACTCACAGACACCTCACAGCCCCCTGCAGTTTGTGCTCCCTTCTTCCTGACATCCATTCCTGGTGCCACCTCTGTGCTCAGCTTGCTGTGTGCCTCTTCATGCTGCAAACTGGATTTATTTTCTTTATGGAATATTGTATGGCAGACTGCAGCACTGCATTCCCTCAGGCCACACGGTGCCGGGAAACTCAGCACAGCACTGGTAAAAAAATGAGTGTGAGGATGATGCCAAAAGTCACAGAATCACAGAATGCTCTGTGGAGTTGAAAAGGACCTGGAAGATCATCTGGCTCCAGCCCCTCTGTCCTCTCACAGCTGCCAGCCTTGGTGGCTCTCAGGCCAGACCCATTTAAAACAGGTTTTCCTTGCCAAAGCTTAAGAGGAGCAGAATCTCTAGAACTTAAAGAGCTGCCAAAGCGATGTGAGTTAGAAATAATTTGAAATTCCCTTTAAAGAAGCCTCTGTAACAGAGGTGCTATGTGGACAGGTTTGCTACCTGGTCACTGCAGGGACCGGCACAATTCCCAGGGCTCAGTGCCAGAGGCAAATCCCTGCTCAAGCACTTGACTCTTCCAACATCTCCGAGGCTCTGAACCCTCTCCCCATGCCACAGAGAGATCGGGAACTGCTCAAATTCAATTTCTTTATTAATGGAATGGTTTTTAGTAGACCAAAATTGAAATGGATGAAAGGAATGCTTGTCCTTTACGGCTGCCAGAAAAAGTAAATATTGCCTGCAGACATTACACAGCTTTCTTTTAACCAAAATTAAATACGGTCCAGAGCAAAGCAAGCGATCTGTAGAATTGTATTGTTCTGCTGCTGTTACAAACTATTTACAGTGGATGACAAACAGGTGTCTCAAAGCCAGCTGTGACCTTAGCTGATTGCTGTTGTGATCCTGTGTATCCTGCCCTTATCTCCCCTTTTGTGCTATCAGATATGAATCAGGCATTAGCAAGGTTAAAAAAAGTGAGTGATCATAAAACAATCACAAAACAAGCTCTGAGCAGCAGAAGAGCGAGTTCTCTTCCCCACCACCCAGCACTGCTCTGTCACACTCCTCTGAGATTTCAGAAGGAGTTTAACCCCTCCCTGAAGCTCTTCCCACATCCAACCATCTGCCTCTCCAATCAACTTACTTTCAGTGCCAGGAATCCCCACGCAGGCGACCCCTGGTACGAGAATATACATTTTAAATACACGTATTTTCAAGGATTTTCTTCTAGCGGTGCCGTGTGCTGCCCCTGCATGTTCACAGTAAAACCACATCAAATAAATACGTGAGGGAATCAGCACAGAGCRTCCAGTTTCACTTTCCAAACGGAAAGTGGCGTGTCTGCTATCAGTGGTGGCACAAGGCAGAGATTTAATACAAACCCAGGTTTGCTAAGTCATGATCAGGAGCAAAGGAATCCTRCCTAATTAAAAAATACTTGATTAACAATTCAGCCAAAGGGGGGGAGATTTACTGTGCACCAAAGCTATTTGCTGAAATAGGACTGGGAAGGAGATAGTCCTGAAAAGGACTTTACTTCTGGTGTCACAGCAGCCATACAGCACAGAAAGTATGTTTTTTTCAGTTTGCAGAAAAAGGATCATTCAGCACAGTTTGTCCATCCAATCAAACATTACTTTGCTGTAACAACATCGTTCTCAGTTCCCTCTCTCTTTGGTCCTCCTGCCTGTATTTCTCCTCCAGCTTTTGCTTTTCAGAGTCCATGCTGTAAAAAATAGAATCYGTGCTTCTCCTGATCTTCTCGAACTGGCTGAAATCCGCCACATACTTTCCGTTCGGAGAGAGCGAAACCACAGGCACGAACTCGTAGCCCCAGTGGATCTCCTCAGGGATGTAGGAAGTCCTGCTCTGGCAGACAGCACTGGTGGACTCCACCGTAGCATTCAGGAGCACCACGAGCTCAAAGTCYTTCTCCTTGAGGTTTTGAGGGGTGAGGTCTCTCAGAGGGCTGCTTTCATCCAAAATGTGGTAGAAGGTCAAAGGCAAAATGAGAAATGGGCTCTCCGAGGAGGAGTCGACATTGAATTTGACGCTGGCTTGGTTCAGCAAAATCCTCTCCCCTTCTTTGGTTTCGTACGTCTGAAGGAGCTTCCCGGAGAGCTGACACTGTATCAGGAGGCTCTTCCTCATGTTGGCCACTCTGATCACCAGGCAAAGCTCTCCGTTGTGTTTGGTGATGACGGCGCAGTGGCTGAATTTAATYGTCTCTGCCCTTTTCTTGGGCCTGGCGATCTTGGCCAGGAAGGTGCCCGTGATGAAGATCTCAATCAGGGTGGTGATGACCAGCTGGGCCACGAGCAGGAAAATGGCATGGGGACACTCCTCTGTGATGAAGCGAAATCCATAGCCAATGGTCGTCTGCGACTCCAGGGAGAAGAGGAACGCCCCAGTCAGGGAGTCCACGTTCTTCACACACGGCTCCCGCTTCGGGGAGAACTTGTTCATTTCCAGGTCGCCRTGAAGGAAAGCGATGGCGTAGTAGATCACCCCGAAGAGGAACCAGGTCATGACAAATGTAGCAGCGAACAGGGTGAGCTTGTACCTCCACTTCATGTCTATGACCGTGGTCCACAGGTCCTGCAGGTAGAGCAGGTAGATGCCGTCCACCTTGTCTATCCTGACGTTGCTGTGGCCGCTCTTGGACATCACGCGGGGTTTGTGCGCCTTGAGCATGGCGCCGTCGATGCCCCCGCTGACCAGGGGCACGCGGGACATGTTGATCTTGGTGGGTTCCATGCTCACTGCTTCAGTCCTGAGGAGAGAAGAACAGGAGGCTGTTACTTAACAAAGCCAGAGCCGACTCTGTGAGAAGCATTTGAAAAACGTTGATGGAGAGAAGCACAAACATAATCTAAACACAGCAGCAGTGAATAAAAACAGCTGGAATATAAAGTTACCACCGTACAGTATCTGACATTACAAATAATTTGATATTYTTTTTTCTTTTTTCCAGGAAAAGTAAAAAAAAAAAAAATCATTCTTTGATTCTGGTGCCTGCCAAGTWTGGAGAAGAAGTTTTCTTTTATGATAGCCTGCAAAAGAAATTTGTCAAAGCTGACATTTTATATCGGTACTTTATTTCTGTAAAAGGCATTAAATWTTTTTTTTTATCCTTACGTTTCTCTAGAGAAGAGGCTCTTTTTGATTAGTGAGCAGGTTTTCTTTAATGCCCTGAAGAGAGACATCTGATCAGAATTAAAGTCGCTGGGTTTAGAACGCGGATCCAGCTCACCACCTCTGTCCCTTCCTGCGACGGAGGCAGAATGAGCCAGACCAGCTTTCACTGGGAACAATTAACTTCCACAAGTGACTTACTCAGTCGGATCTGGCTCTTTGTTACGGACCTACAACTAACCTAGAGGGAAACAAAGCAGACCTGAGCACATCAAAGGCGAGCTTTGGGATATTTACACCTGAATACGACAATTAGAAGCCGTCCGCACTGGACAGCACTCCCGTTTTAAACGTCTGAGGTAAAAAAAAAAAAAAAAAAAAAAAAAAAAAAAAAAAAAAAAAAAAAAAAAAAAAAAAAAAAAAAAAAAAAAAAAAAAAAAAAGAAAAAAAAATTAAGAAAAGGAATTCACGAAGTCAGCATTCTAAACGTGGGCCCTGACCTGCACGACCCCAGCAATCGCTGGAGCACCCCGCTCCTGGGTTTGTGTACATCAGTCCGGATGGAGAGTGACACCCAGGGTGGGCACCCGGGGCTGGCGGAGCCCGGGGCCAGGCGGAGCCGCGGCMGTGCCAGCTGGACCAGGCACGGAACACCCGGCTCGCAGGACCAGACAGCGATTACGTAGAGCGAGGACAGTGCATGTTATAGTCGTTCCCAACAACAAAACTTCCTGCTGACAAAAGCCACAAAGAAAAAAAACATCCCATGCATCCTTTGTGCTTTGGCAGGTCTCGCAAAAAGGCATTGTTTTGTTCCATTGTTTTCCTCAAAAAGAGCCTCCGAAGCAGTGANAAAAAAAAAAAAAAAAAAAAAAAAAAAAGAGAAAAAGGAAAAAAAATGTCTTCCTTATAGCCACTTAAAAGAATTTTGCAGGAAGCGCAAGATATATTTGTGGTACGCACATGTGCCAGCCCAGGACATCAGCATAATTACTCAGTGAAGTACCTTTCCTGTTATGTCAATTAAGGAGAATTTTTGTTTGTGACTGTACTCATCACACTGTTGCAGGTTTTCTGGGAAAGGTTAATTAAGCTTAGCCCCATTAGCAACTGTAACTCGTTCCAGTTTTGGTTTAATCACCAGCATTTCTCTTGCATAGCTAGGAACCATTGCCACACACATATATATATATATTTATAAAAGAAAAGAGTGCATCCACGATCCCAGTAGGAGATTCCTTATGTGACAGTCAAACCAACACACAGAGCACGTCCGGATAATAAACAGGAAAAAACCTTCAAGTGATCTGAGAAAGAACAAGGGGAGGAAATGTGGGGGCTGGGAGGGGTAGGGCTGGGAAGGGCTGCACTTGCGACTGCTCTTTGGGCAAACCCCAACCCCAGCACCGATGTGGGGGCAGGTAARTAATAATTTACCAATGATTCCCATGTGCAGCCTCAAATGGGAAATACTTCAGGGCARTACATATTCCTTAGGGAAAAGGCTTCATTCCCCTCACCAAACCTCCCCCTGGGTGAGCCGTGGATATAAACCGTGCCCAGAAGTCTGTCCCGAAGTTTCAGTCAATTCTCCCTCTCCATTTACACTTCCCTCAGCCATTCCTTGCACACTGTCAGGATGAGTTTCCCTGCCACATCTGCAGTGCCAGGAGGTCGCTGGGATCTCTGCTGCAGTACTGGATCCACATCCCCATCCCACCCCCTTGCTCAGCCTACCTTTGCTCCTGGGAGCCATTCCCAGGGCTGGCAGCTCCTCCTGCCCCGGAGGAGGGGRATGGGGACAGCCAAGGCTCCACCTTCGCGGAGCTTCAGCAGGTGGGCTTGGGCTGGAGGGGCAGGGACAGGGCTCCTGGGGGCTCTGAAGGTCACAGTTACCTGGCCAGGGGCAGGGGTGGCCCAAGGCACAAGGGCACTCAGTGCCCACTCTCACCATGGCTCTGGATCCTGCACCAGTGCATGTGTTTGGGGTGCAGTGGGAATAACAACAGTTAAGAATCATGGATTGGTTTGGGCTGAAAGGGACTTAAAAGCTCATTCAATCCCATCCCTGCCATGGCAGGGACACCTTCCACTGTCCCAGGCTGCTCCCAGCCCCAATGTCCAGCCTTGCCTTGGGCACTCAAAGGGATCCAGGGGCAGCCACAGCTTCTCTGGGCACCCTGTGCCAGGGAAGGAAAGGGTTCAACCCTCACAAGGACCTGGTGGGAGCTCCTGGCCCTGWCTCTGCCCTGGAATAGGTTGTTCCCTGTCCAGGAGCCCCACGTGAAGGGATCCTGCCCCTGCAGCCTCCCACATTTCCAGCCCTGCTGAAGGACAGCACCACAGGTATGATTGCCAAAATGCCAGGGCAGAAGGGTTCCCCCCAAAATACAGGAGGTAGGAAAGAAGCTGCAAGGCACAATGTCCTCCTTGGGCTGCACCAACAGAGAGAGGGACAGCTGCAAAATTCACAATTTCAGGTTTTAAGCTGAGAATTGAAGCTTTGGTGCAGCCCTGGACAAGTCTGGGCTACTCCAGGCTGCTCCAGCCCACAGCCGAGGCTGTTTCCCACTGTCCATYCCCACTGTCCCCAAGGGTAGCTGACCCCCATCTGTGACAGAGTGGGACATTTTGGACTTTGTCATAGGTGAAAGAGGCTGTTCCAGAGCTCTCCCACCATCTTCTGTGTCCTCCTTTAGTTTGTAYTTATGTGACAAAGTTACTCAGCTTTACAGCCACTTCCTGAAATGGATCCTGGCTAATTTCTGCTGCTTTTTTTGGTGGCAGGGTTTTTTTTGTGTGTGTCGATTTGCTTCCTTTTTTTTTTTTTTTTCACATCACTCTTTCCTGTGTGATCCTGAATTCCTCTAGTGCTCTTTTCCTCCCCAGGGAAATTCCTCTTGGTTTCCTTTCCCTGCAGAAATACTTCCCTTCTGTGCCACGCCGACAAGGGAGGAGAGGGTCTGTCACRCTGCCTTTGCTGCCCTCCCTTATCAGTGCCAGCAGCAATCACTTGAGGCAGAAACTTTGATGAAACCATCAGTAGAAAGAAGAAAAAAGGGCTTCAGAGGAGAATTCTCTCCTGCCCCCACTTCCCCACTGCTTCCTGAGTGAAATGACCACTATAATATCCCAAAATAAATGATTAATGGGTGTCTGTGTGTGTAAAAAAAAACACATTCCAACACCTGCATTGCTATTTCCCAGCCTATAGAGGTTCCTCATGCTCTCTGCCCTGACAATCAACCCCAGCCAAAATATTTTGGTTGGTTTGGTTTATGCTCACTCTAAATCACAAAGTGCATCTACCACAGTGAGTTAATATGAGCAAACAAGCTGAAATTATCAGAGTAATACACATTTTAAAATTCAAATAACATCTACTGTCTGATTTTACACTGATAAATTACTTTTTGTTGCTGTAAATCAAAGTGGAGCTGCAAATAAAATTGAACTGGGGTAGAGTTAAAGAAACATAGGAGGGAAGAAGAGGAGGGAAGAAAATGAAATTGTCCCAGGCTTGTGTAGCATCCTGATGTCCTTTGAATTAACTCCTGAGCAGCCACAGGAGACTTCTCTCAGAGAACATGGAAGTTGAGTGCAGACAGAGTCAATAAAAYGCAGCTCTACGTACCAAACCACCAGGCATGAGCACTTTGCCATCAAGGTGACCCCAGCAGCAGGGATGTGACAGGCACAGGGATCTGAGCACGCTGTCAGGAGCCGCAACCAGCCTGCACACACCAAAAAACGCTGCCCTTGCACAGAGCCAGCTGTGCTTGTGCAAGATCCCTCGTGTGTGGCAGCCACGGCTGACTGAGGGCGTACGGGAGCAGGGCTCGTTCCGAGGGCCTGGGCTGTTTTCTTTTTTCCCCAATCAGAGATGGTTCTGCCACTGGAGCGAATCCTCACGCACGCTTCACTGCCGCTCCGATGCGGGAGCGCCACTTGAGCTGTTTTCTCAACCGGCGAAAAAACCATTAGCGGGCTTGGCACGGGGAAACACGAGAAGCCGGGAGTGAGGAAAGAAAACATCGAGGAGGGCTGCATAATCTTCAGATCTCGGCCAGGTCTGCCGTGGTTCAGTAGGTTCTAAAAGTGCCTCCTGAATTCTCGGTGCTCTGCGTAGCGTGAATGTCCCACTCCCTCCGGGCTGCGCACCGGGTTGTGCTGTGCAGCTGTCAACAGCAAAATCCTCCTCGGTGCTGGAGTTATGGAATCCCAAAGGAGCAGGAGAGGAGGGAGGGAGGAAGGAGAGGCTGAGAAGGGTGCTCGGCCTCTGGAACAGCCGCACTGCACAGTCACAGTGCTGGAAAATGCTGCCCTGGGCTTCACAAAGAGCCCTCAGTGCTAGGGCCCACTGGGGAGGGGTGACACGTGGGCTTGGAAAACTAAATTTGCATGATTTGGGGTTTTATCACAAAAAGACTGAGACAAGAGAACGGTGAGTACGCCCTCAAGTCGAAATCAGCTCSCAAAGCTGGGCCTTCAGCTGCCACCTGAGAGCCACCCAGCAGGACAGGSCAGCCCTGGGAGCGGTCACTCTGTCCAGTTTGGGCACCAGGAGCGGGTGACAGCAGGGCCACGTCATGGGGCAGCACAGGGAGGGCTGAGGGGGGCAGTGGTCAAGCCAGAGATGAGTTCTTCATCCCTCACAGAARGGCCAGGGCAATGACCATTCACAGAGCAGCGGCAAGGAA
Source organism: Malurus melanocephalus (assembly GCF_030028575.1). Lineage (NCBI taxonomy): Eukaryota > Metazoa > Chordata > Aves > Passeriformes > Maluridae > Malurus > Malurus melanocephalus. Next base: position 47,895 of record NW_026623861.1, on the reverse strand, counting down.
GAGAAAACCCAAATCCATGTRTCTCTCCTAAAGTGCTGCCTGCTGGGCGTGGGAGGTGAATTAAAGCTGGGGAAGTCTCATGTGGGTTGTTTCTGAGGGAGATTTGTCCAGGAATGTTGCTGTTTCCCAGGGCAGGGTGCAAGGCTTTGCAGTAACGATGGATTTGCACAGAGGAGCCTTTGGAAATACACTGATGTCAAAAAACAGGAGAACAACCACGAAGGCAGAGAGGAGGCAAAAGATGGCTCAGAGCTTATTGAAATTAAWGGAAAAGCTCCCAGTGACTCCCAAGATCTCCAAGGGGAGAAAAAGAGCATCCTGTGAGGCTGTGAGCAGCTCACCTACTGCAGGCGAGCACCCATCCTTCCCAAAAATGCCCTCAGCTCTGCCCTGGGCTCTGGGGATGAGCAGGACACTTGGCCACRCACAGCCTTCAGCTACACCAAAGTGCTCTTTGAGGGAGAAAGACATAAACTTCTCACTTCTTGAAACTCTCCTTYTTGTGCTCAGCAATGTGGTTAATGCACTGCTGGGGAAAAAAAAAAAAAACAACAAAAAACCAAAAAAGCTCCCCGAAAACCTGTCCTGCTTTTTTATTTCTTTTACAAATGGCTTTTGGCTTTTCTTCAGCAGGGCAGCATAAAATACTTCAGAATGCCTCCGTTGCTGGAGCACTGTTGCTCCAAAGTCTTTTCAGGCGCTCTGGGGGTGCAGTGAGCATTTCAAACCTGCCCGTGCTGCGATGCTCTTCCCACCCACAAACCCTTTCCTCATTCTTGCCGTGCAAGCCACCCCTGGCTCCTGCTCTGCAGACAAGTCCCAACAGAATCCCGGCATCCTGCCCTCTCCGTTTCTGGGAAGTTGGGTGCCCAAGCTGCTCTGCAAGGCTGAAAGGGACATTTCTTGTTGTATTTTGCTCATCAAGCTGGGACACTGTGCTTCCACTTTCAGTCACTCCTGGGGCTGCTGTGGGGCACTGAACAGCTCAGCACAGAGCAGGGACTGAGCTGGGACAGAGCAGGAGTGAGGTCCTACCCCAGCTGAGCTCAGCAGCCAAAATTAAGCCAGGGCTAAACTTTCAGGGCGCTTTAGGCCAGCTGTTGTCCTGCTCTGCAGTCACTGCCACTATTTCTCCCCTTTCTCCCTCCAGGATGCCCTCGGGGCCTTCCAATAGCTAAATCCTGTCTTTTTTGGTATTTCTCTTTCATTTGTTATCCTGCTTTCCCTCATTTTGCTTTACATCCCATTCCTCTCCTCTAACCCCCCCTCTGTGAGTCAAAATATCAAAATACCCAACCTATGCACTACACCACCAGAGAAGTGTGCAGCTCACTGCACAATGTTTTAGGTTCAGCAGAAATCTCCCTGTAGGCTCACAGCACCTATTCCTGGGCTGTCCATCACATCAGATCAGAGATCCTGGAATCATGGAATGGCTTGGGTTGGAAGGGACCCTAAAGGKTCATCTCGCTCCAGCCCCCTGCCAGGGCAGGCAGGACTCTGCAGTGGTTTCAAACTTGGCAAAGTTTCCTTAATGCAAGATCTCCCCTTCCCATCCTCCCAGCTCCTTTCCAGCCAGAAATGTGGGAACAAAGCCTCAGACCCGGGGAGGGATCTCCTCTTCACCTCCAAGGGTCAGGTTTGGGGACACAATTGCAGCAAGGGGAGCCTTGTAACACAGGAGGGATGTGGGGGAGGAGAGTGGGGGATCAGCTGGGAGAAGATTGAAGCCAAGCCAAGGAATGTCTGCCTCCTTCTCAGCTCTTCCTGCTTAGCCAGAGATCAATGAACCCCTGGGGTGCCTGGATTTTGGCTCCTGGGCACCCAGGGGGTGAGGGTTGGGGACACCTGTGTGCGTTCCAGCAAGGAACAGGAGCTGAGCAGGGATTTTCTGTCAAATACCTCTCTACTTAGTCAACTCAGGCCTACCTAAGTCCTTCCTAAGTACTTAATTCCTTTTTTGGGAGCGGGCCCTTGGCCAGCCAGCTGCTCTGGCTGCTGGGAGGGTGTTTTCACTCAGCACCCGCTGCCTTCCCCATCCCATCCCAGAGTGGGGCAGGCACCTTTCCAGAGCACCGCTCCCAGGAAAAAGCACCCAGAGAGGCTGGTGCTGCCTTTTTTGTCTGATTTCAGGGCTGGGGCTCAAGGTGGGTGAGTTGTTTGCCCCAAAGCCATGTTTTCCTTCAATTTCCATCCTTTTGGATGCTGTCTGGTATAAATCACCTGGCACTAATCCTCTTGCACCAGCTCATGTGCCAAGAGTTTGATGTTGCTGTACCCGGCTGAGGGGTTTCTGTGTCTCCTTCCAGGATTTTGSTCACAGGGTGACAGCGTCATTAAACAGCAAGATAGAAAATAACGAGTCTGGACCCATTTACTGCTCAGGTTAAATTGGAAAAAGTTCACAGGGAAGGGAATCTTCTCCCAGGGCATCATGAGAAGAAAGGGATTGGACTCGACCAGTTTAAGGGAAACTCTACAGGAGCCTAAAAGGGGCTGGAGAGAGACTGGGGRGCTGCAGGGACAGGAGCCAGGGAATGGCTTCCCAGTGCCAGAGGGCAGGGCCAGATGGGATATTGGGCAGGAATTGTTCCCTGGGAGGGTGGGCAGGCCCTGGCACAGRGTGCCCAGAGRAGCTGTGGCTGYCCCTGGATCCCTTTGAGTGCCCAAGGCCAGGCTGGACAYTGGGGCTGGGAGCAGCCTGGGACAGTGGGAGGTGTCCCTGCCATGGCAGGGGTGGGAWTGRATGRKMTTTAAGGTCTTTTMCAACCCAAACYATTCCATGATTCCATTAAAATCTTGCTGGGACTGTCATTCCCTGCTAACCACAGCTTGGCCACATCCTTGCTTTCCCTTCTTTCACAGCAGATTAAGGACAGCACCACGTTTTTAACCTTCCCAGCACTCACCCATCTTTTCATCACTTTGAAGAAGATTATTATTATTATTATTATTATTATTATTATTATTATTATTATTATTATTATTATTATTATTATTACTATTTCAAACTCAGAGCAATTGGTTTGCCAGCCTGCAGCTGGTTGGAAATTTGCTGCATTTGTTTCAGAACTGAAGAGGGGTCAGTGGGACAGAAAACTGCTCTGCTTTCTTTTCTTGTTTGTTTGCTTGCTTCTTCCCTCCAAATTCATTCCTTGTCCTAATAAAAATCTGGTTTTGTTTAAAAACAAGCAAGCAGACAAACCCAAAAGCAGACACTTCCTCTGGATTTTTTAATTTWAATTGTCAGCAGGTGGTTGGAAATGAATAGGAATGTGCCAAGTTGTGGCAGAGAGAAAAGTTAGCACTGCTGGCCATTCAAAAATTTGGGTAAAACAGCTGCAGTCTGCCTTCCCCAGGGCTGCTGCTTCTCCCTGGCTTTCAGCTGGGACAGAAAAGACATTTATCAGGCAGCACTGGGATATTTTAAACCATTTAGAGCAGAAAATTTAAAGTGGTTTGTGCCCCTCTTAATTTTTTTGCACGACAGATCCCCTGAAGCCTCAAACCCAAATCAGACACCGGGTTCCAGCACCTCGAGAGCATCATCTCCAACTGAATCCCAACCCTACAAGGCAGGGAACACATCCAGGGGCTCAGCACCTCTCCTTTTAATTACCCTTTGCCAGTTGATTGCACTGTGTCCCAGTCATGTCAGGGTTTGTTTTTAATTACTCACAGMGCTGGGGGAAGGTGTGGCCGTGGGGGTGAGGCTCCCTGCAGGCTGCCAGGCTGCTGCTGGGGCAGAGATTTTGCTCAGCTTTCTCCCCATAAATCAMATTTCCAGTGAATAACAGCTCTCCTTCAGCCCATGCCACGAGCTCGTTAAGAATYGCTTTAATACCCCACAAATATCAGATATTTATGCACATATACACTGCAGAGATAAACCTGCTCAACCATTTTCCATCTCTATGCAGCCACTAAATCTCAACAAATATCAGGCTATGAGTAGAGTTTTCCACCAAAAAAAAAAAAATTGTTGTGCCTTTTAAATATCCAAAAACCTCAATATTGTTGAAAGTAACAGGAGCTTTGCAAAAGGCCAGGAAGCTGGTAAGGGAAAAAATCATTTTATGACAAGATCTGTGTATTGGTAACCTTTTATTCATTTATTCTTGTGTGGACAGAATCAAATCTAACTGGGGAAACAGCACATCTTGACTTAGCAGGAARGTGAACTCTTTTTTTCCTCTAAAAGAGTTCCTGGATCACTTTTACTTTGTTTGTGGTAGCTGATTTGTGCTGCTAGATGCAGAGTAATGATAAATAAAGAGTAATCTGCTAAATAATCCAAATTCTTGTCACCTCTCCATGGCCAGGACAATTTGAAGCAGCGATGTTTGTCGTCCCACAAAGCCCATTTCCAAGAAAGAAAGATGGGTTTGTCAGGGTTTCATCTTAAAACTTGTTGCAGGCTGGTTTTCTCAGGAAGTTATTTGGTTGTGAAGAATTGCCCTGCCTGTGTGAACAAGTTCACACTGTGGAAGGTGTTTTCAAAAGGAGACTCTTCTCTCATGCTGGCAAAATGCAGCCTGTGAGACAAAGCACCCACTTCTCTCACCCAAATTTAATTCTTTTTAAGTTGGGTGTCTTTCTCTCTTAGACAAAGCACAGATGATACTTCTGGCACAGCAAGTGCACATAAACCTGACTCTTAAAAAAATAATTCATTACTTTACTCTGAATGGACAATATTCTCTTTGAGGGGTATAGCAGCTTCAAAAATAWTCATTTTTACCCTGTTTTCTCTGCACTACAAATAATTCAAATTGCTTGAAGCACCCATTTCCCTTGATTGTCCAACTGTAATAAATAGAGACCAAGTTCTGCTTCATCTCAAACAAATGTCTGGAAGCTACTTCACCTAAACAAACCTTACAAATTTTTTAAATGCTGGAAACAAAATTCAGTAGTGTCCAATAAATTCAGGATGTGATACTTCACAGGCAAACATTTATATGCAYGAACATTGAAGTCAGAGGTTTATTTGTATTATTTGAAATATTGTATGGGGTGTGAGCTCAGCTRGCTGGAGCCTGGTGCTAAAAACACCAAGGTTTTGGTTCAATCCCTGTGTGGGTCTTTCCCTTAAAAGTTGGGGTTGATGCTCCTTGTGGAACCCTTCCAACTCAGAATATTTTGTGATTCTGGGATTCTGTGTTTCTGTAAAGCACAAGTAGTAGCAAATCTAGAATATTGATGTGGGAGATTTTGCTGTATCTAAAGCCAGTTCTGGATGCATCTTTTTTTCACACATGTCCCCTCTGGGCCATTATTACTCTTATACAGTCTCCAGATCTTGAAACAAAATAATTTCCTCAAATTTCAAGCTTTGAGCACATACACAAGGACCAGAAACCAACCTGGGGGCTGTGGTCTCCCTTGTGGTCTCCCTTGGGGTCACCTTGGGCTCACAAACCTCATCCCCATCCCCATCCCCATCCCTGTTGGTGTAGGGTTGCTTATCCTCAGCACTGCCCAAGAGTTTTGTTTCAGGGCAGCTTTATCTCTTTTTTTGGTTGGGTTTTTTTTTGTTTGTTTTGTTTGTTTGTTTCTTTCTTTTTGGTTTTTTGTTTGTTTTTAGGGTTATTTTTTGGTGTGGATTTTTTTCCTTTTTTTTTTTCTTTTTTTTGTTCCTGACCAATCCATGGATGTGGTTAATTTAAGGTTTAAAAGGCTTTTGCTCACACATCCACACACACCCATATATGTTTTCCACTGAAGTCTGTGCTTTTTCCTAGACCCACCCAAATTCCAGTGCAGAGCTCTCTCATGTGCCAAGCTTCCCTACTCTCCTTCCAGTGAGTGGAAAAATGCCCTTTTTTCCACTCCTGCGCATTTTAGGGGGAGAACCCTGTAGAGGAGAAGGAAGAATTTAGTTCTACCTGTGATTTCAGAGCAGAAACAGGGGACAACCCCAGTGGTGTCCATGGGAATGCTCTGTTCCTCAGGTTTATGGGGTTCTGAGCCCCAGGGCCTGCTTGGGGCTCTGAGCTGGAATTGTGGAGTGCTGAGGAGATTTAAAAATTTATAATTGAGAAAGCTGGTTGTTGGTAAAACTCCATTCTGTTTAAAGGAAGTTCTTTAAACTCCTGAATGCTCTGGTGTTTCAGGAGAGGGTTGACAGAAAAAAATCAAAGATAATGGTGAGAAAATTGGGGTTTCAAGTGGAAATGGCTTCATCTGCATGGTTTCCTGCTCCCTTTAACAGGGTGTTTTGGGCTACCAGCAAATTCCTGGAATCCCAGAATGGYTTGGGTTGGAAGGGACCTTAAATCCCACCCCATTCCAACCCTTCCTACAGGCAGGGACACCTTGCMCTGCCCCAGGGTGCTCCAAGTCTCGTCCAGCCCAGATTTGAACTCGGGAAAAGTGTTGCTCCATCCAAAGTCTTTTCCATTCTCCTGCCTCTGTGGGGATTCTCTGCTGCCTGGTCCCTCTTGATTTCCTCTTCCCAGGGAAGGCTTTAATAACACCTTTGTGGCTCCCTGTTTTCATGGAGCCTGTTGGAACATAATTTCTGAAGCCTCTGTTCACCTGCCAAGCYGAGCTGAAATTAGCCTACGGATTTAAAGACGTGGGCTGGTTTGTATCCCTTCACTCTTAGGTGATGGAAATTAAAATAAGCCAGGTTAATTATTTATCCTTTCCATCAGCAACATGCTGACGTTGTACAGGAGCTTGTTGTCACTCACAGATGTGCAAAAAATTGAATAAAAATATATATATTGTTTTCAGAAGAAGCTGTTTCCTGAGTTTCTTGACTGGGAGATTGCACAGCCCAGCACTTTGTGTCTTCCAGATAAACTCCCAAGGAATCAGAGGGAAAAAATATTTGTTTTCCTCATTTCTTTCCCAAATTGCTTGATCCCTGCCAATTTCCATGACACAGACCCCTCGGTCTGCTGCAGAGACTGTGGCTTCAGAAAGGGAGGAAATAGCATGAAAGTACTGGTGCACATCAATGTTTTGGGATTTTCTCGCCAAACCAGAAATATCAAAACAAAATATAAAAAGGCAAAAAAAAAAAAAAAAATTCGAAAAAAAAAAAAAAAAAAACAAAAAAAAAAAAAAACCCAAAAAAGGTTGTTCTGGCTGTTCGTTCAAACCAAACTAAACCTTTCTTTTTGAGGTTTGTACAGATCTTTGTGTGTGTGTCTCATTTAAATAAGGTGAGGAACAAAACATTCCTTGGAGTGACAGATTGTGACGTCTTGCTTCCACAAAGCCAAAATACAATTTTTTTTTCTTTTCAATTTTTTTTTCTTTTCAATTTTTTTTTTCTTCATCTAAACCTGCATTTTCAACCCATAAGACTTCTGGTTGAAAAGACTCAGCCAACTGTAAGGACCACGTGGGTTTCCTGACTGGTTTAATGACAAGTGAGGAGGACAAGGACGACACAGCCTGTCCTGGTTCTTGGGATCTGGGAACACAACTGTGCAATTCTCTCATCATTTTTTTTCCTTTTYTTTACAGTTTCTTAGGAACCTCCAGAGAAGCAGTGCTGGTGCTGATATGCCCGAACAAGAGAAAAACCTCATGAGAAAAACCTCACGCTGCTTTTCAAAGCCCCTGCGTTTCCTTAGCCTCAAAGGAGCCTGTTTGGCTGGTTTATTTACACATCCCTTATCTTTATGGCTGCTCCTTTATGATCCCATGTCATCTCCAAAGCTCCTGCAATCTTTTACAGTTGGGAACTCGGGAAGGTCCAGCTTTGATCACTGGGGTAATCAGACTGAATAGAACATTGTTCCCGCTCCTCTGCTGAGAATTTTTTCCGACTGCGCTCAGGACACCGCAAACTTATTTTTAAACCCTTCAGCAGCTCCTTACCTTTTTTTTTTTTTGTGAGTTTTACAGATGCCGTGGATTTTCGGGAGGCACTTTGATGTTTCCTGAGTTGCCTGATTTATGAGAACAAGAAATAACCACCACTCCCCAATTATTTTCTGTCGCCTCATAACGGGGCTCGGTGCATCAATGGAAATTCAGTCTAGGTACAAAGAATGACTGGGGAATGAGGAAATCAACTGCATCTCCCACAAGAGATCCAGTGGAAAAATCAACCTTTTTGATCTCTAACCCTCTGTACTTTTCCTGTAATTTTTACTAAAGCTTCCATTTTTGTTGGAAAACACACTTGGTGGGGAATGTGTAACCAGCAGACCTTTCTGTGTTATTTTAGTGCTGTTTGTGTTCTATTTTAGTGCTGTTGAGCAGAATTCGTGTTTTGTAGGTGAGTGCTGGAGATAAGTGGTTGCACAAAGCAGCTGAGCAGGGCTGTGAATGTCTCAGGTTTCAGATGGGGTTAAGATAATGACATTGCTGCAAGTCCAGGGTCTGYCACTCCATCACTGGGGTGGCAGCTGAGAGGCAAAGCAGAAAACTCCTCYGTTCACTGTCCTGGTGGCACCCTGTCGAACCCAGCCTTTCCAAAAGGAAAAACCCTTCATGAAATGCTCTTCCCCTGCTCCACTTGCTGCACAGCTCAGATTTTTGTCTGCAGGAAGCTTGGTGCAGCAGAATTTCCAARATCCCACTTTTCTTTCCAGTCCAGTTTGTCAATGAACACTTCCCAATGCTCCTCCTGCTCACAGTCCTCTCATGGAGTTCACCATGGCCAAACCACTCACCCTTCTAAGGTAAAAATCTTCTTTCTTTTCTGCTATTTGAYCATTTTCCCCTCCCTTCATTAACTCAAATCGATCTTTCACTTCTTCATACCCCTAAAGGTCACAGCCAAACTTTCCACAGCCACTGCCCTCACCCCCCTAACTCTGCTTTCTTCTGCTCTTTGTTGAAATCTCATTCCTCGTGTCATCAAATCAATCCCTGGGGTTTTTTTTGTCACTTTCCTCATTTAGATTTCTCTCCTGCCATTCCACAATAGCTTCCCACRTGACACATAAATGAAATTCCCTTCTTTCCCTTATCCTGAGAATCCACCTGTTTGGAGACACAGCTTCAACAAACTTCTCCCCATCATTATGTTCACCTAGAAAGTTCCTCCTSTGTGTCACCCACTCTCTGTTAGATCTAAAATAATTTAGAGCAGATCCAAAACTTTTCCCTTTTTTTACCTGACTGCACAGTGTGCTGAGGATATTGCTGTGATGTGAGAAATAATTAGTTCTGATTATGTTCAGCATCAGYGTGGATAACGAGTGACTGGTTTTCTTGGAAGCACTCATTTTTCCAAGTTGGAAACCTRGGATGCCTTGAGGGATGGATGTGCCCATCTCCCTTCGGTGCTTGATGACCTGAGGTCACATCCTGAACTTTCAGACTGCTKAAATTGTCTTTTCCTTGCACTTCTAGAGCAAGGCCAGAGCTTTTAGACGCTGACAAGTTTATTTATTCCATGAAAGCCAACTGTTGCAGTGCATGGGAAAGCACCCCTCTCCTCAGGTGAATTACCTGCTACAGGTGTGCATTTTAAGTTGGAAYGTCCTAAATAAATACATGTCAGCCTGACTTGTGCTGCTGAGGCTTTTCAGGTTCAATCCTGTGGAAAATGCTGGGCTGTGTGGGATCCAAAGTAAGATTTCACATTGTGATGAGCCATCTCCATCACACAGGCAGTTTGGTTTTAAAAAAATGCAAATTAGGCAATGAAGGTTATATTTCTTATATAAAAACAACCCATCTAGGAATCTAAAATAAGGATTAGCAAAATATGTTTGCTCTCATTTAAAGGTTCTTGCCTGTGACATTCCCTGCCTCCGGTGAGCTTGGCTGTCCACGTCATCAACACAGAAACTGTCCCCATGTCCCTCACCAAAATATGGATTCACCCACTTGGGAGGCTTAAAAGGCTTCCTCATCTGTGGTCACAGAATCCCAGAATCATCAGGGTGGGAAGTGCCCTTTGGGATCACCCAATGCCACCCCAGCCCCAGCAGCATCACCCCAAAGCTGTCCCCAAGGGCCACATCCAGACTCCTCCTGAGCACTCCCAGAGACAGGGACTGCACCCCCTCTCTTGGAAGCTCATTCCAAGGCCTGACCACTCTGACAAGGAATTTTCTTTGCCAATCTCCACCCTGAGCCTCCCCTGGTGCAATTTGAGGCCATTTCCTCTCCTCCTTTCCCTTGGGACACGGCAGCAGAGTCCGACCCCCCCGGCTGCCCCCTCCTGTCAGGGAGTTGTGCAGAGCCACAAGGTCCCCCCGGAGCCTCCTTTGCTCCAGGCTCAGCCCTTTCCCAGCTCCCTCAGCCGCTCCTGGGGCTCCAGCCCCTTCCCAGCTCCGCTCCCTGCCCTGGACACGCTCCAGCCCCTCCAGGGCTCTCCTGCAGCACCCACAACTGGAGCCAGCCCTGGAGGGGCCTCTCGCTGCCCAGCCCAGAGGGACAATCCCTGCCCTGCTCCTGCTGGACACACAATTCCTGATCCAGCCCAGGCCCCGGTGGCCTCTTGCCCCCCTGGGCACCCCTGGGCTCGTGTCCAGCCCCTGTCCCAGCACCTCCACTGSTTTTATCTGTGCAATTCCAAAATATGAACAACCTGCACCCTACACCACTGTCATCACTGTTTCCTTCACAGGAGTGATTCCAATCCTCCTCTGCTGCTCACTGTGGATCTCCTGCCATTTTTTTATCAAGATGTGAACCAGTGATCAGCTGATAAACACCAAAAAGCTGACCCAGAATTATTTGGTAGCAGGTACTGCCTTCATCCGAGCAAAGCCAAAGCTCAGGAKCAGTTTCTGTTAATGGCACCTCGAGTTTTAAGAACTCAGCAAATTCTTGACCATTGTTTCATTGTGAGGCTGGAGAATAAGAACCTGATTGTTCTCCCAGCTCTTTTTTTCCAGATTTCACTCTAAATGTTTAGGTTGATGTATAAAAATGCTTCAATCAAAGTTTCTAGTGAGAGCATAAAGGTTGTTATTGATTTTTCAGACATTTTCAGTCTTTATGTGACATCTTGGGTAGTTAACAAATTACTTATATTCCTTGTGATTGTAAAGCAATCACAGACAAAAGCTTTCCCTTGATGAACCATTATTTATATGTAATCATTATTTATAATCATTATTTATAATCATTATTTATAAGATATAAAGACAGATTTAAAGGAAAGATATCCCCTCACACATTTTCACTGTTTGCCAAACAAAAATACATCTGCAAAGGCAAAACCCCACACCAAGGTGCAGTAGGAGGATAAATCAGCAGGGTTGCTCCACTGAAATGTGTCCTCTTTTTGATTTCTGCTCAAAAAACCAAAGAAATTTTCTTAAAATAAGATTTTCTGTTTCAAGTCACCTGAGATCTTACAAAGGGCAGGGGGMTTTATTACCAATAAATGTTATTTTGGGTCATGAGCAAGTCACAGCTTTGGACATTTTATTCTGAAAATAAATTAATGCCAAATTGTGTACATTTTTGTTCAAAAAAAAAAAGTTAAATTATATCTGTTTTTTTCAAAAATTACATTAAGGTTCAGTGGTTTTTTGGTCTTTTTTWAAAATTGTTTGACTTTTTGGGGTAATTTTTTTTTCTTTTTTTTAGATGCAACAACAGAACAGAGTCGGAAAGTCCTTCAAGCACCAGGAACTCCAACAGACTGCCTTATAACAATTGACTTTCCACCTGATCACAGGGGAAAAGGAGTTTTAATCTAAAAACTATAAGCTGGGAACAGTCCAGAGATCAACTACCATGTGCCACAGAGGCCACTAATTGTGCCAGTCAACCAAAGTCAGTGTGGGGCTAAAATAAAATGTTACCCTAAAAGGTTTTCCTTTTTTTTCATCCTATTTTTGTGAGAAAGTTTTGCCATTTGCATAAGAAAACAAATCAGAATTGCAGCTCCAGATGCTGATACACCTTTGRTCTTGCTCTGGAAATAAAATTCTGTTTGCTTGGGTGAGAGGCTGGAGGGGTTAAGAAAGGARAGCTGGCATGGAAGTTTCCAGAAGGAAGGTCAGGCAGCTTGGAGTGGATCTTTGCTGAGCAGGAAACATGGAGAAACTTCAGGGAAATTTCATGGGCAAGGTCAAAAAAACACAAAACCAATTGTCTGGTTGCCATTTTTCTTGGAAAATTAAAAAYGAAATTAAAATCATTTAACCAGGGAAAGTTATTTACTGGTCGAAATGTCATAAACAAATGTCATAAGCATCTATTTTATCCTATTTATTCTGAGTATTTTATTCTTCCCTGTGTAATCCAGGGGAAGAAAAGGGGAAATTTTGATTGTGATGTATTTTACCCTTTTCTCTTCATCAGTTTGTGCTAAGAATAYACCTTTAAAGTCATCTAAGTAGGTGCACTGTTATACAGATATTTCTTCACTACAGATTATGGTAATATATTAAACAGATTAATATTTTTATCCTGTATTCTCAGGGTAAAAATTAGCAAAAGTGCTAATCATTGGTAAAGAAAAGTTCATGATTTGAAACCAAATTGGAGCAACAGCAAAACACCTTAGTTAAACCAAATGAGATTTAATTAATCTGATCAGGTTATGCTGTTGTCCCAGTCAACATTTATTTTACTTTATTATTTTTTTTATACTATTGTCCCAGACAGAATTTATTTTACTTTGTGACTTTTCTGTACTATTGTCCCAGACAGAATTTATTTTACCTTATGACTTTTGAGTCGTGACAAAGAGAAGGTGGCTCTCCAAGCACAGACAAATTGAGCTGATGCGAAAAACAAACCAGAAAGGGGCCAAATGTGGGTTTAAATGGGACCAGCCCTTGCCCCAGCATTTCCCTTTCACCAGAGGCAGCAAAGGTTTGCAAAAGGCTCTGCTGGAAGATGGAATTTGCCAGAAACCTTTCTCCCCARCGGGTGTGGATAACTGCAGAGGTGTCACCCCAAAAATGGGTCACCCCTCTTCCTGTCCAAGAAATATCTGTGCAGAGTAGGGGGACAACTCCTAAATGTCAGTGCTTGTTCCCTTTCTGCCTGGCCACGACCTCTGCCTTGCTGTGAACCTCGGGGTGTGCTGCCATACAGGGACAATGTCCTACAGTGGCCATACAGTGTTCTACTCTGGCCATACAATGTCCTACAGTGGCCCTACAATGTCCTGCTCTGGCCATACAGAGACCATTTCTTGCACTGGCCATACAATTTCCCACACTGGCCATACAGAGACAATGTCATATACTGGCCATCATGAGATAATTTCCTACTCTGACCACACAGAGCAAATTTCCTACACTTTCATACAATTTCCTACACTGGCCATGCAGAGCCAATGTCCTACTCTGGCCATACAGAGACAAGGTCCTACACTGGCCATACAATTTCCTGCTGTTAGGAGGAGGCAGAGGTGCTCTGGYTGGTGATGCACCCACTGCTCTTGGCTGCTCTCCATGAGTGTTTCACACCACTCGGCACAGGAGGCACAGAGTGAACAGCAGTTTCAATTCATGGACAGCCAGTCCTTGGGAGCTGCTTTTTCCCTGGTTACCCCAGGAACATGCACATGATTCTTTGCCAAGTTATTTACCATAGCACCAGGCTCTTTGCTATATTAGCACCAAACCCTTTGCCATATTAGCACCAAGTTATTTGCCATATTAACACCAAGATATTTGTTCTATTAGCACCAAATTCTTTGCCATATTAACACCAGTCCTTTGCCATACTAACACCAAGATCTTTCCCATATTAACACCAAGCTCTTGGCCATATTAACACCAAACCCTTTGCCATATTAACCCTAGTCCTTTGCCATATTAACACCAAGATCTTTCCCATATTAGCACCAAGATCTTTCCCATATTAACACCAAGCCCTTTGCCATATTAACACCAAGCTCTTGGCCATATTAACATCAAGCCCTCCTCCATATAACACCAAGCTCTTTGCCGTATTAACACCAAATCCTCCACCATATTAACACCAAGACCTTTGCCATATTAACACCAAGATCTTTCCCATATTAACACGGAGCTCTTGGCCCTATTAACACCGAGCCCTTTGCCATGTTAACACCAAACCTTTTGCCATATTAACACCAAGCCCTTTACCATGTTAACACCAAGATCTTTCCCATATTAACACCAAGCCCTTTGCCATGTTAACATCAAGATCTTTCCCATATTAACACCAGCCCTTTGCCATATTAACACCAAGCTCTTGGCCATATTAACACCAAGCTCTTGACCATATTAACACCAAGCTCTTGACCATATTAACACCAAGCTCTTGGCCATATTAACACCAAACCTTTTCCCATATTAACACCAACCCTTTGCCATATTAGCACCAAGCCCTTTGCCATATTAACAAACACATGCAGACACACAGAAGGCTGAAATGATGCTTAAACCTGTAGTAACTCATTCATGAATTCTCTCAGCCCAAGGAGTTAAGGACAGCTCAGCTTTCAGATATTTAGCATTTAGTAAATTCCTGTGGACTGACAAGATTGATTTTAACTGCTTGATATAATACTCAATGTTTTTTATCATTTTCATGCACATATAAAGTGCGTCTAAGGTGAAGACTTTGCCTTCAGCAAACAAACAAACAAACCAAAGGTGATCACCCCAAAATCTTCTTTTTCATATTTTCAAAAATAATTTCAAAAATTAGTTTTAAATATTATTTCAGTATGCTCTGAGCTTCAGCATGCAAAAGAGTTACACTTCTGTTTTTCTTGGTCTTTCACAGCTTTGGTCTCCACCTGTTCCCAAAGAACACAGCTTGTGTCTGTGGACAGTCTTAGGAGGGGGGAAAAAGGAGAGGAGGCAGGAATAATATTCCAGACTGCTTTAATGAGATCTGGATAAATCAATAAAAAATTCAGCTGCAATCAGGGCTGTGGGCTTATGGCTTGTTTGTTTCGTTGCATGAGGAGCCAGGGTAAAAAAGAACTATTTGTTTTCATTTTAAATTCTATAAAAAGTAACAGGGCTGAATTATTGTATGTACGTTGGAAGACTGAAGCCCAAGTCATCTGCTGCTGKTTTTGTCTCTAGGCCATGGCTCATTTACTGGGATGAAATTCCTGGGGAAGTTTTTGGTCTGGTCTACAGCTCTGTTTTATAAAAGTGATGCCAGTTTGCACTGTACAAGCAGTGTTACACTCCAGGCTTGCTTCCTCCCTCCTGTTCCATGGTTATTAGGGAGTGCAGGGAGCACAGTGACATTTTACAACCAGGGAAATAAAAAAGACATTTCTTTAGCAGCAAATTGCCTCCTTTCCCCTTCAATTAAAAAAAAATCACAAGAAAACACAGACTTGGTAGATAAATACACAGGCACTGTGATCAGAAAGACTCTGGAAATGCCTCTAAATACAACAAGGGAGGGGGAAAAAGTTAGTTTAAAAGTGCTGTGGATACTCCTGGTTCACAAAGGAAAGCCAGCTTTGTTCCTCTTCACAACCAGCACATCATGGGGAAAAAGAGTTTTATCTGTAACTCTCATTGCAGCACGATCCCGGTGTGAGAATGAAAAGGGAAAAAGCAGAAAAGCAGAGGGGAATTGGCACCACAGGCTTAGATTGAAAGCAAAAGCCAGACCTGTCAAAAACAAGTTGTGTGAAGACACAGGAAAAAGTTGGAAGACAATGCCTGAAGTTCTTCAACTCAGACATGTTTACATTCTTCACACCTACCCCAGAAATCTGACATTGTCTTTTCTCATGCACACAGGTAACAGGGACAGGAGAAATTTCCAGGCACATTTTTTTTGTCCCACTATGGCAATGAAAACTGATTTCTGCATTGAAAAAAGGAGCAAGAGCCAGCTGAAAATTATGATTCCAGCACCTTAAAGAGCACTCTGGATTTCTGCAGAAGAAAATCCCTGGCACACAAACAGTGACAAAGACAGGTTCTGTGTCTGTCCCCCTCCCCAGCATATTAAAACCTCAGCCCCAYGCATTACAGACCCCACATTCAGTGCTTTACATCAGTGGAAACACCAAACTGTGGCAGCTTTTGCTTCGTCACTAAACTGCCTCGATGGCAAAATTCACAAGAAGGCACAATTTTATAAACATTATTTTTCTTTCWCAAACAGTTCCTAAATCCTTAAACTACCAAAATACATTTTAAAAAAATAGGAAAAGCACCTACTCCTTAGCTTCCAGTTCGGCACAGCTCCCAAAGCACTGCCAAGCATGTATGCATTTTTGACAAATACCTCTTACCTGTAAAAGAGCAATGTTCAGATTCCTTACTAGATGTTATCGTCATGACAAGTCAAACAATCTTTTTTTATAGGAGGTTGGGTGGCTTTTCAATAAAGCACGTGTGCATTTCAGAAAAAAAAAAA
>NW_026623861.1:28762-30400 GCF_030028575.1 Malurus melanocephalus | reverse complement strand
TTTCTTTCTTCTCTCTTTCCTTCTCTTTGCCTCTTTTACTATCAAGTAAAGCATCAAAGCCAGGCTTTTGCTGGGTTTGCCGTTCTGCAGACGCAGAGAGCAGAGCAGGGATGGTCTGAGCAGGGGGAATCAGGTACCTGGAGCACGGGCTGTGGATGGAACTCCTGTGCCCTGCCCTGGGTTCCAGGCTGGAATGTGCCGGGATTCCCTGGGAAGGCAAACAGCAGCAGGGAATGGGGCGTTGCTCCAGCACTAAAAAAGCTCCTGTGATGCCCTGGATGTCATTATTCTGTGTCTATATTCCTGTAATTCCTGGGAATTCCCTATCCCTCAGCATCACCTGCAGGCACATCCCAGAGTGCCGGGATAACTTCCTCCCCTCTCACTTTGGGAAACCAAACATTGGGATGAGCGCTTCACCCACCAAACCCTTCCACCTCAGATTCCCGGGGAACACAGAGCAAAATATCTGCTAAACGCAGATCTAAATGCCRTTAACAGATATTAATAATGCCGTGATCTGTGGAAATAACATGGAATATCAGAGGAAAGCAGGAGCTGGAATTCTGCTGTCAAGTGCAGCATTCAGGCAGTGCCAGCAGGCAGCAGCTGTTTTGCATTTAAAAGGGTAACACTTAGAGGTGTTTTGTTTTTCTTTTTTTTTTTTTCACTTTGCCGGAGACTAAAGAATTTCACACGACTTGGAATGAACCTGTTGCAGTGGTGTCTCTTTCTCTATATTTACTGTGAGGGAAATGGCAACAGCTATATCTGTATGTCTATATTTATATTTATATTAATATTTACATATTTACTTACCTACTTATTCTTATGTTTAAATTTGTATTTGTATCTATATCTATTTATATTTGTATTTAGATCTATGTCTATATTTATATTTATTTTTATATTTAAAAAAAAAGCTTGTGTGGTTCTTTTTCTGCTTTCGCTTGAGCTTTTCTGTTTGCAGAGCTTTTTCATGGGATGAAGCACCTCTTCTAGGAATTCTCTTWCACTGTCCAATTAAATTATGTTTATCCACCCTTATGCATTATTAAGAATCCCCAGTTAAAGCTTTCACCTTCTTTCTTCTGGGTAAAATTTGATGAACTTCCCAAATTGTAACTGAACATGAATATTCTAATGGGCTAGTCCCACACATCCCCAAAATCAGGRTTTGTGGCAACAGGGTGACCATGAAATCCACTGTAGCATAAGAGGAGATTGTGATATGAGATAAGCTCTGAAAGATGCATTTCAAACTGTGCAAATAAATGGTATCTCAKTTTTTTATTTTTTTACTAATGCTCTGTGGATTCTTATTYCRTTCTGGCAAATGGAGCAGCAGAGCAGAGAGTAGAATTTAAATTGCATGGGCATTTCCCAGCTCTGTGTGCAGGATTTGAAGACATAAAAACCTTTCTTTGCACCGTTTCCCTCCTTAAACAAGTGTCCCTTCCTTRGGGTCACCACATTTTACTGGGCTCTTCCCACACCGCAGCTGAGGTGAGCSAGAAGGAGAAGTTCATTTGTCAGTTCATACCCTCCAAAATTCATAAATTCACAGKTTTTTTTCCTTCAAATCTACCTCAGTACCAGGGCTTATAATTCCCTTTCCTTGCATCAGCAACAGGTGAG
>NW_026623861.1:15801-27658 GCF_030028575.1 Malurus melanocephalus | reverse complement strand
AAGGGATCCAGGGGCAGCCACAGCTTCTCTGGGCACCCTGTGCCAGGGCCTGCCCACCCTCCCAGGGAACAATTCCTGCCCAATATCCCATCTGGCCCTGCCCYCTGGCACTGGGAAGCCATTCCCTGGCTCCTGTCCCTGCAGCCCTTGCAAATTGTCTCTCTCCATGRYTCCTGTGGGCTCCTTCAGGCYCTGCAAGGCCACAATGAGCTCAGCCCAAAGCTTCTCCTGTCCAGGCTGAACAATCCCAGCTCTCCCAGCCTTTCCTCCCAGCACAGCTGCTCCATCTCKCTGACCATCCTGATGTTGCTCATTTATTTTTTTTTAACATTATTTCCCTGTGCTGTCCAGGCCAGTGAATGCCAACAGGAACAGGAATTTTCACACTCCAAAAAACGACACCACACTCTCCCCACTTTCATGTGCTCTTAGCACTCTCAACACACGTTTTTTATGTTTTTTCTCTTGTCCCACCTTTGCTGGCTTTGCAGCAGTGGCTGCAGTGAGGAATTCACAGCCCATTCCCAGCCTGGGTCAGGTTAACACCGTGGATGGAGCACGAGCTCTCCACAGCGTGCTCTTCACATTCAGAGAGGCTGTGGCTGACCCTGCTGCTCCTGGGGGAGGTTTGTGCACATGGAAAGCACACAAGWGGAGCAGGATTTTATTCTGCTTGACATTTTTGCAGAAGGATCTGGCTGAGGAGAGGCCAGCTCTGTTCGCAATGAAGCGAGCGGTGACCTCTGTGGGAGCCCTGTTACCGCAGCTTTCCAAAACTTCGTCCCGAGCAGTTTGGATGTGAAAAGGCTGCATTTGCTGAGATGTGTCTTATCTGCTCACATTAGGGAAGGGGGTTGTTCTTCAGCCAGCTGGCTCGGGGTTCCAGACCYTCAGCTCCACTTCTGTCCTGCAAGGAATGGAAGGATTTCCACAGCTTCCAAATTTCAGCTGCTGCCCAGAATTTTTGCTTCTCAATGACAGAAATACTGACGTGTTGACACCCAAGATATCAAAAGGATTTCCAGGTAGCAGAAAGCTCTGGAGGAAAAACAGCCCCTTGAGAAAAATCACTCATTCCCAGGCACATTTGGCTGCCCTCTCCCTGGCTGTGGAAACAAGCATCTTTTGGGTTTGGTTCTCACCCAGAAACGGGGCAGATTCACAAGTCGAATCCAAATCCAAGCTCACTTTCCACACCAGATTGAAAATGACAACGGGCTTCAGATCCAAGAGGGATTTTAATTTCCCCTCCCCTGTCAATCTGGTCAAAATGTCCAAAGCAGCAATAATTCACCTCAAAGTTCCTGGAAGCGGTCCGTGTATCTTCGCTGTGTGATGCTGTGTGGTGGGTGCCTGCTGGGTTTGCCACAGCAGGATACACAAATGTCTCCGTGGGGATGTTTTTCTCACTTTTCTGGGATCTTCCCAGCAGGCAAAGCTGCTTCCTGCAGTTCTCCCAAGGGCAGGGAGCTCTCCAGGTCCCCCAGCTCGTGGCTGTGACATGACATCGGGTTTGTTTCCATAGGATCAGATCCACGCTCATGAAAAACACTGCTCTGTGAGACACAGCAGTGAATTTTGTTCCCAGCTGCAGGCAGGGTGACTGGCCCAAGGAATGGCCCAGGGTTATAGTCTGGAAGAGCTGCCCCAAGGGATGCTGGAAGCATCCAGCYGAGAGAGCCACCGGCCACAAGAAACAGAGGCAGCTTTGCCTGCTCTGTCATTTTCCTCCCCTTGATGCATGGTGGTCTCCCTGTTTCTCTGGTSTTCCGTGGTTTCTCCTCAAGTGTGAATTTCCCTAGTTAA
Source organism: Malurus melanocephalus (assembly GCF_030028575.1). NCBI lineage: Eukaryota > Metazoa > Chordata > Aves > Passeriformes > Maluridae > Malurus > Malurus melanocephalus. Next base: position 25,852 of record NW_026623861.1, on the reverse strand, counting down.
GAGCTGCCCTTGGTGACCAGGAATCCTTCTGGGAGCTGCTAAAAAACCCTAGCTCCTCAGCCACTGGATCCCTCCCGTTGATGTGGCAAAGAGAGCATTCCTCAGTCAAAGAGAAACTTTCATCTTYAATCCCACTTATCTTCAGTGGCACACTTTGGAGGACAGCGCTGGAAAGGAAAATCTCTCCTAAATCAGATTTCAGTTGATTTGAATAGSTGAATCTAGAAAATCCACTCTGAATTCTCCAACCATGGGGTCACAATCTCCAGTTCTCAAGCACAGTTCTCAGAAGTGCCAAGCAGGTAGATTAAGTTTTTCCTTACTTTTAAAACTCAGTGATATTTTAATGGAGCTTTGCTTTGGAATAATTTGAGAAATAATGGTTTATTTAACTTGGAAACTTCTCTTCATAAGCACCAATAAGAGCGCTGTGAAAATACCTGTTTGGAACTTWCTTTACTGATTTTCTTTGAGCTGTAAAACTCTGTGACTACTTGGGACAAAAATGTTGCTACCAGTTTCAGATAGCCAGCCTAGACGGCCTCTCAGGAAGCAGCAGTAAAAGGCAGAGAAAATTAAATGAGCACCTTTGTGCTTTTTAAACGTGTCTTCCTGGAAAACTGACTCCTGGGCTCCAATGAAAGGAACTGAAGTGTGTGCTTTTGCCAAACTTTATCTGAGAGGATTAATAAGTGAGGCTACAGAAAACTGGGGTTGACAGAGCATGGAACACCATTGACAGTGCAYGGAAAGAGGGTAATAAAGGGGAGCACATGGAGTTTTCAGTGCAGGGTGTGTGTACAAAGACTGTCCTGAGGTTTGCTATGACCCACAGAGACCATGGCACAAGAAGATTTGGAAAGCAATCTTCCAAACGCCAAGGGCRAACATTTGTCCAGACAGCACTGGAAAGGCTCAACTTCACAACCAAATTTCTGTAGAAAGCAGAGTTTTCATGGTTTATCGGCAGAACTCAACTTTGAGAGGAAGTAAAATCCATCCCATGATGTGTCAGGGGAAGCAAGAGATGGTTCAGTGACAGGAAGATGGACAGGGGCGCTGGCTGTGCCCACTGTCACCGGGGTTGCACCATCACAAATTCCTATTCTTGTGAGCATTGCAAAATGCTGACCTTTGGGGCTGTGCTTTTCCAGGCTCGCTCCCTGCCCCAAAGGTGAATTCTTGCAGAAAGCCTGAGAAGGATCTTTTTGGGGACCATGGCTATTATTTTTGGCCGTGGCTATTATTTTTGGCCGTTGCTGGGGCAGCTTGCCTGGGGCAGATTAAATAACAATGGATTTGTTCCTCTGAGCTACGATAAATCCTGCCATCCATCACGGGAAGGAGAAAACTAAAAGCATGAAAAAACAAATCAGAGCCCTCCTGATTTTMATGTTTGTCAGTGCTGTTCAGGCTTGCAAGTGGCAGCAGGTGAAGAAAAGAGAGATTTAACTGGGAGATGCTGCCCTGAGCAAGAGTAGCCTTTAATGGCACTTAACACCACCATATTTACAGCAGAAACTGGTTACAGGGACAAATATTGAAAAGTGGGGTAAAATATCATTTTCAAGATACCAGGAGAGGAGGCTGGGTCTGTTTTGTTCCTCTGGGTATCCCTTGCTTTACTCAAGAAGTTAATTAAGAAATAAAAGRGTTGCACATTCCAATCCATTGCCACAGGCTGGGTCAGTCAGTGCTGAGGGCGTYAAATATTCTGAATTTCTCAAAAGCAAGGTGCTTGAAAGAGCCTTAAAACATGGGTATAGGCACTGAACTGCAGGTAGCTATGGCTGAAAATGCTTTCTAGGGCCTTTAAAGACCACAGACAACGCTTTAGGATTGAGATGCTGAGCAATGCTCAAAGCCACAAACAACCCCAGAAGAAAACCCCACGTCTGCTGTTAGGAAACAGCACCCAGGTGGCCTCATATACCCCCTCACATTCTCCTGATTTTATCATCCAYGGAAAATATGTCTGAAAGTGACTGTACAGACAGGAAAAGCCAGTCTCCCCACRGGCCCCAATAAAGGCTAGAGCTGTCCAAAGGTCTCTGGGAGTGCAAGTGGGTTTGTTCCAGCAGGTCTGGTCTGTGAGGCTGCTCACCCYACAGATCACACCTGCGTTTGGGGACAAGGTGCCCCAGCAGGGCCATCCCAGAGCACAGGGCACAGGGCTGTGTCCAGCTGGCTCTGGAATATCCCCAGGGAGGAGACTCCAGCCCCTCTCTGGTCCCTGCCCAGGGCAGTTGTGTCTCCTGTGCAGGGGGAGCTCCCTGGGCTCAGTCCCTGCCCGTCCCTCGGGTGCCATCGCTGGGTCCCCCCCGGAGCAGAGCCCGGGCCCTGCTCGGAGCCCTCCCTGCACCCAGGGACAGCCAGGGCCGAGGGCCCCTCTGGGCTGGGGCTCCTCTGGAGGCTGAGCAGCCCCGGCTCCCTCAGCCTTTCCTGGGCACGGAGCTGCTCCCGGCCCTTCCTCATCTCCGCAGCCTCGGCCGGCCCCGCTCCAGGAGCTCCCTGTCCCTGCTGGGCTCCTCTGAGGGGCCACAGCTGGACAYGGCACCCAGAGGAGCCTCCCGGGCTGGCACAGGGGCAGGATCCCTCCCTGACCCGCTGGGAATGCTCTTCCCCATGCCCCCAGGACACCAGTGGCCTCCTGCTCTCTGCTGGCTCATGGACACCTCATTGTCCACCGGGGCCCCCAGATCCTTCTCCTCAGAGCAGCTTGCAGCAGTTTTATTTCCAAACGATTGCATTTTACATCCAACATTGTTCCACCTTCAGCCTTTGAGTTCCTGATTACCTGCTTCTATTGACTGTGTCATTCAGCCCACAAAAGCAAGCTGTTCATGCCCTGTCCTGACACATTCATATTTGACATTAAATACAGCACTCTAATGCCAGGTTTTTAACCTCAAGCACAGCAAAATGCCTGGCTAAGACAAAGCTTACAGGGTTCACATAACAATCTGCTTGTTTTGTAATTTCCTTTTCCTAGCTGCAGCTAATGCATCCACATGCCAATTATTGCTAAATAATTCCCCCAGCTTTGTTTTCTACCTAGGAATGTCTGGCAGGTCTGAAATTGCACCTGCATGTGGACCTTAACATCAGACTTGCAGTGGTTTTGTTGGTTATGTCTAACATATCCAGCTTTTATAATGCCTGATAAAAACCACAAAGGATGATGGGGAGATCAGACTGGTTTATCATTCACTAAATTTAGGAATTTATGAATGTGTGGGGCAATTGCTTAACCCTGTAAATTCTCATGGCTCTGTGGTTAAGAGTTCAAGCAGGGCTTTTGTCAGCATTTTAAATGGGTTCAAATTGACAGAGASTGGGGTTAGATGGGATATTGGGCAGGAATTTTTCCCTGGGAGRGTGGGGAGGGGCTGGGATGGAATTCCCAGAGAAGCTGTGGCTGCCCCTGGATCCCTTTGAGTGCCCAGGGCCAGGCTGGACATTGGGGCTGGGAGCAGCCTGGGACAGTGGGAGGTGTCCCTGCCTGTGGACGATCTTTAAGGTCCCTCCAATCCAAACTAATCCATGTTCCATTATTTTCCCTCTTTTTCTTCTACTTCCACAGCACCTCTCAGCTGAACCACTGACACTGGACTCACAGGGGGTTCCTGCGCTTTCCATACTTTTCCATGTATTTCTGAACTACTGAAACCTTCACCACTGCAATATTCCCTGATTTTCAGCCRCTCTGTCTCTCCCCCCTGCTCTGTGTCTTGAGTGCAGCCTGTTGACAATTGATTTGACCGGTACAAAGAATTATCCCTCTGGATTGCTTGGAATGAGAGGAACTCTTTTCCTCAGGCTTCATTCCGCTCTTTGCTTTACTCAGCTACCTCRGACCCCCATTTGCTCCAATACACCTTTTCAGATTTTTGAGTCCCCCAAAGCCCAGCTGTGCTATTTATCCCTCCTTGAAGGAGCTCTGCTTTTAACTCCTTCTTGGAGCAGAGTTTTCTCTCTGAAAAAGAAAAAAGGAACTGAACCCTTTCAAACCTGTCCACAGTGTTTACATGTCAGAGAGGAGCTGCAACTTCCTAAAGCTGGCTAAGGCAGGCTTCAGAATATTCCTCCATATTTTCTTCACCTCTGGGCTATGTGGTTCACCACTCTTTTTTTTTTTTTTTTTTTCCCTCCAATTGTTGGTATTATTGACCCTACTGCATTTCCAGAGGAATTAACAATTAACCCTTAGGACACTGCTCTGCACCTTGCTTTCCTGATTTTCTCTCAGATCTCTCTATGCTTGCCCCGTCTCAGAGTGCCCCCTCAGTGCTCTGCGAGATGTTTTACTCCTTTTGTTTCCCTTCAGCCCCAGCTTGTTTACGTCTTTTCCCATATTGCCTGGTTTTATTGCTCATCTACACCGTCCTTCACTATGTGTACTTTTCAAGAACTTCCTTCACTTGGTTTTTTATCACTTCCTCAAATATATCCCAGCTGATCTGCAGGGAGATTTCTTCATCCTTGCGAACAGCAGCCTGAAAATCACCCAAACCCACCTTAGAGGATGAAAAAATTGTCTTTTCACAGTCTGCTTTTGAGTGTAGRATGTTTGAGACGAATTAAAACAGGAAAAAAAACTCTACACTGACCAAAGCCATAAGATTTCCAGTGAACATCATGGGTAAGATTCTTCTGAGCTAGTTGGGATGGGGAATGGCAACTCACAGAGCTCCACAGAAAACACTCAAAATTCCCACCTGGGTGATGGAGACAGGATGGTTTTGGGCAGCAAGAGGACAACACCTGGTTCTGGCCATGTTGTAGGACCTGATGTGACCCTGATGTGACTTTTCCTCCCTGCTGTCCAAACAGGAACCCTCTCTCTCCACAAGACCTCACTCAACCACACTGATTTTTTTTTTTTTTTCTGGAGCTTGTTCATTGTGCCTAGGCCATGGAAAAGACTCTGGATTTCCAGTAAGCTGAACCTCCAGGAATCTGGAGCTATCAAAAACTGAGCGAGACAATTTCATTCCAGCACTGGCAAGACAATATTTGGAAGCAACACATTACAGGATGTCCTGCCAGTTCTGGGGTTGGGACCACACTCCAAAGCAGGTGAATCCTTCCTTAACTGGAGTTCCACAGCAAGGAAAACGCTTCACAGAACTCAAGGATGAAACCAGCTGGCTGACAGAGAGGGCTAAGAGAAGAGATCCTTTCTGCAGAGCTGCCAGCAGTTTCTGGAATGAAGGTCAATTAAATTAAAATAATTGCAGTCCATACCTGCATTGAGATAGGCCCCTGTGTGAAAAATAGCCTGAATTTACACACACACTAGTGCTCGATGGCAAATGTGTGCTCACAAAACAGAAGCCTGCTCTAGAAGAGAACTTTTCACACATTCCTTGGCAGCCCAATCACCTTCACCTCCTGTGATCCCAGACATCCCGGRGTTGGAGAAGGAAGGGGTCCTTTGCTGCTCCAGAGCTTCTGGAACTGCCTCACGCAGATTCCCGTTTTTGTATCTCTGTTCCTGACACATTTGCCAATCAAAGCATCTCTCCATCTCCCTCACTCTTCTTATCTCAAGAGCTTTGTTATAAAATAAAGGAAGTTGGGCTGGACGGTGTTGCCAAACTTTGGAAAGCTTCTGTAAAACTCCACTTTTTCCTACAGTGCTACAAAGCCCATATTTACCTAATAGACTGTCCAGAGTCCAGAGGAGCTTCTACAAAAATTCTGGTAAAGAGTATTTGTTTTAAGAATTGATATGCATGCCAAAAACAATGTACTGCATTTATCAGCCTGGAACTGTTACAATCTTTTCAGCAAATAATATCCCGGGTTCTGAAAAAGCCTAAAATGTGTATCTAATCCAATTGTGTCACCTCTCATTTCCTTCAAAGAAGGGGGGAAAAAGGCAAAGCTAAGCCTGAAATTCTGGTTTGAATTAACTGCCACTTTATCTCTAAGTGACCTCTTTGTGCAAAGCTATTACTGCAAACTCGGTCCCTGAATCATTCCAGTCTCCAGCCCCTGGAACACAGAGTTACAAGGCAGTTAATGCTATCAGTGCTATCAGCTCACATTTGTGCAGGGTTTCTCATCCAAAATGCSCCAGCTCCTGCAGGGTGATTCTTTCCCTGGGTGGGCTCCTGATGTGGGTGCAGGATTAAGGTTTATAAAGGGTAAGGGTAAATGGGAAGGGGCAATAAGGGGTTTTACACCTTAATTCCAGTGCCACTGTTAAAGAAAATAACCCTCCATGAGGTGGAAACCAGACACCAGTGCTGTGCAATGCTGCACAGCCATGCAGAGAAGGAAATTAAGAATATTCCAGGTATTGTTCCCAAATCTAGTCAGTTCTCTCTATCAGCATGGAGGATCCTAAGTKTTGGAAAGGTTCAGACCCTCTGACAGAGAACAAAGGGTTAGAAAAGGAACTTAAACAGAGAGATTTGGTTATTCAGGCTGTGATGGAGCCCTGATCCTAACCAGGATGATCTGGTGTGATAAAAGCTTTAATTGGGACGATTAAAAACCCATTTAATTTTCCTCATTGGAATAAATGCAATTTAAACTCATTCACTGCGCTCTTCCTTGTGGCCAACCCTGTCCCCTCACTGTCTCCCCGCTCGCTTGGCCATGCTCTCATAAATACCTTTTTGTCCATTTATTCCTGRTCCTTTCTCAGCAGCCAGGGGCTCCTCTCCCTGATGGCATCTCCTGAAAATGCTGGGAGCTGCTGWGGGCTGGCAAGTTCATCTCAGCTCATCGAGGCTCCCTCGTTCCTCCTGCAGCTCCCTCAATCCCCGCTGCTGGAGCAGGTTGAGGTGCTGAGCCCGAGGGCTGGAGAGCAAAGAAGAAAGGAGAGAATTTCTGCTTCGGTATTTTGGAAGCTGGAATCCAGGGAGAAGCTGAAGAACGTGACTCGAGGCCAAAATGTTTGGCTCTCCAGTTACACAGAGCGGAGAGGGGCAGGTTTATTCCTATTGCAACACCATGGCCCGTGTCCTGTAGGAATTTTCCAACATCGTGGATGTGTGGTGGGCTCAGAGGAACCTCTCCTTCACTCCTCTCCTTCCTGCAGGGAGGAAAGCGATATCAGAGGAATCAGCAGCACTGCAAGAGGAGATGGAGCTGTCAATGGAGGGGCCTGGGAGTTATTCCTGGGACATCCTGAGGTTACAACCCCTCCTGCCACTGTCCTCCTCAGCTGTCCTTACCCTCATCCCAGCACAATTGTGTCCCCCAAACTGTTAATTTGACTGATACTTCATTTATTCCAGCTGCTGAGTTAAGGAAAATAAAAAAAAAAAAAAAAAACAGCATCTCACTGAAAACAGATGCTGCCTCTGTACTAGGCAGATAAATTAAATGCATAAAGCATGGCATGTTTACAGGGTTGATTCTTTGTAAAGTTCTGCTGCTTTTATCCTTGATATTAAAATTCCAAGTACATTGTATCATGTTATTTCTGATGCATCTGGATTAGGGAAATAGCCCATTGGCATTTCTCAGGAAGACTGTAAATGAAAAGSGCTAACAATATACAGAGCAAAATGACAGCACAGAGTAAAAAACCTGAGCTCAGCTTTTACTCCTGTGAAGGTTTTCTGGCCTTCATTTCTYCAGGGTCGCTTACAATTCTGGGCAATTTGTCTGGGCAAAATTTCTGGCCAAAAATTCAACAGAAACCAACATGCACAACTGTAATGTATTGGAGTTAAACACTTCCAGCATGGATCTGCGTATGCACACAYAGGGATACAGCTACAAGCAGAGATCACAAAATCCCAGAATSATCAGGGTGGGAAGAGCCCTTCAGGATCATCCAGTCCCAAACCAGCAGTACCAGCATCACCCCAAACCCTGTCCCCAAGGGCCACATCCAGACTCCTCCTGAGCACTCCCAGAGACAGGGACTGCACCCCCTCCCTGGGCAGCTCATTCCAATTCTTGACCACTCTTGTAGAGAATTTTATGTCTTCTATCCATTCCTGATCCAGGCCAAGATGCCATTGGCCTCCTTGGCCACGAGGACTAAAGCTGAGCCAGCTCTTTGCCTCACTGGCTTGCCACCAAAMAGGGATGTTTTTGCTCTTTGGTTTGAAGAATTAAGACAAAAACATTTGTTTTAGCACAGTGCAACAGGCAAAGCTGAGCCCACATCCTCTGAGGTGAAAACTCATCTTTTGCTGAAATCATCTTATCAGTGTTTACATTCTAAGGAAATACAGCAATGCACATGGTCCAATAACCTTGAGAACTCACATGAGAAGTGCCTGAGGTTTTCAGATGTCAAAATTAACCAAAGGATGATCTTTGCAACTTCTTAGATCTATTCAAACARCCTTCTCTTTGGAAAGACAGACTGAGAGTTTGTGGTCTGTCAGGGCCAGCAGGATTCGGAATTTCTCAGGGTTTCAGGATTTTGTGCCTCAAGTTATGTTAAACAAAATGTGTATATAAAAGAGTATCAGTGTCTGCATTGATGCATGCTGATTTTCAGCTCAGGAGTATGAAAAAAAATAAATTACAACAAAAATGGTTTGGCAGCAAATCCATCTTCAAACATCGTTAGGGAGATGAGATGGAGAAAGAGCTACGGTCAAAGTCAGAGCACAGTGAGTGCAGAATTTCATGTTCTACGTGTTTATATAGATTTTATCTCCTTCTCCAGACATCCTGGCAAACTGAGGGTCCAGTTTGGGGTGCTGGTGGGGTTTGGGGAGGGGGTGGTGGCAGATCCTCACAGCTTAGGGCAGCCCTAGCACASATCCTTGTGGACTATTTAATTCCTCTGACATGGCTCAGTCCTTTTGCCTGATTTCTGTGCAAACTGAGATGTCAAAAGGAAAGTCTCACTTTTCTCATCACACAGGATAGGGGAAGATTTGCTTTTGCACTGTTCTCCTTGTAAAACTGTTGCAAAAAGGAGCCAYGTTCCCCAGGTGGGACATTTGGCAGGTTTCAATTTAAATGTGGGCACCTGGTTTCCTGTGTGCTGCACAGCTCTGAGGTCATTCATACTTTCTACTGACCTTAAAGAACTCAGAAAAGCACACTCTTGCATGGTCTYTTATAATCCAGGGGTAAAGAAACAGGGAAGAGTAGGAAAGCCCTGATCTTTTGGTTTCCTCCTAGGCAAATCACCAAAAATCTGGAAGTAGAACTGACATGTCAGGGCTTCCTACTCCATCCCATTGCTTCAGCCCTGGTTTATGGACAATATGTAAGGATGTGTTTGTGAGGGCATCCAAAATTTAACCCAGGCACCCAGGAGAACCCTACTGCAGATTTTTCTCACCATATCCTGCTTTTGTGGGAATTGGGCCAGGCTTTTGCAGTGGTACCCAGGGTTTATAGCWGCTCTCAGCTGATTTCTCTTCTCCCCAAAGGAATGGGATGCCTGAAAGTTTCTCAGCAGCCACAGAAGGATCTCCCCTGGCGTGATCCCAGACCTGGCAGAAGCAGAGAATTTTCCCAAACTGATTGGAATTACAAACCCTGTTGAGATTATGGATCACCGAACCAGCTTTTGCATCGCTTCAAAAATTACTTCTCTGGTCAATTCCCACTGAGGAAGRGAAATGGATTGCCAGGAAAATAATTTCCCGAAGTTTACCCTCAATGGGTTGACCTGTGAGTGGTTAATGAGGCTCAGTTGATCGATAAGGATTTTCCTGGTGGAGAAATTAATTCTTTCCTATTTGTATTGGAACAACTGGCATTGCATTTCCCATAGATCACTTGGATAGAAAATCAATTATTTAGCCCACTCCTGTCAGAAAGAAAACTTTTTATTCGCTTGTGCTCTCCTTGTCACTGTCACTGGGCAATTGTTTCCAGCTAAAAGTGCAGTTAATGAGGCTGGAGCTGTAGTGCAAAGACTCTGACAAATCCATTACCTGCAGGAGTTGTTATAAAGTCCCTTTTTCTGCTCCTTGGGAAAGCCAAAACTGAGTCCCCTTGTGGCATCCCCACAGGTAAAATAAAGAATACAAAAAAGACTTCAGCAGACAACTGAAATCTTGTATTTTTACTGATAAAACCACACAATGCTTTCCAAAAAGAAAAAAAAAAA
>NW_026623861.1:0-15170 GCF_030028575.1 Malurus melanocephalus | reverse complement strand
TCCATGGCAGGGACACCTCCCACTGTCCCAGGCTGCTCCCAGCCCCAATGTCCAGCCTGGCCTTGGGCACTCAAAGGGATCCAGGGGCAGCCACAGCTTCTCTGSGCACCCYGTGCCAGGGCCTGCCCACCCTCCCAGGGAACAATTCCTGCCCAAAATCCCCTTCTGTCCCTGCCTCTACCATTTTGAAGCCATTCCCTGGCTCCTGTCCCTGCATCCCTTGTCCCCAGTCCTCTCCAGTTTTACTGGAGCCCCTTTAGGCACCAAAAAAGGATCTAAACTCTCCCCAGAGCTTTCTCCAGGCTGAACAATCCCAGCTCTCCCAGCCTGGCTCCAGAGCARAGGTGTTCAGGCCTCTGATCCTATTAATGGCCCTCCTGTATCTGCAATGCACTGATTATTTCATTTGACAGCTTTCAAACTGTACATCCTGTAACCTTTAGCAAAAAAAAAATAAAGAAAAAAAACCAAAAACTGACTGCCATTCTGAGGTCCTGGAAATGTCTCTCAAATAACATCAGAAATAATTAGGAAGTGCAGAATTATAGTTTGCAYGAGGAAAAAAATAAATTAGGGTATAGTGATCAGATTTTGTCAGTGTCAACATGAAGACCGAGGTCAGAGAGCTGAGCCAAACATCCTCAGCTATCTTTTAACACAAGGGCCTTTTTTTCTTGTAGTGCTGCCACAGCAAAACAGATGCTAAAAATTTTCACTCCAAAACCCTTTGCTTTTCATCCAGTTTTAAAGCTGTGGTGACATTCCAAGTCAAACTCACAAAGGAGRAAGAAATATGCTGGTGTTTTCATTGTAATATGAATTTTCCATTGAAGATGTGGTTGAATTAGCAGTTCATTTTTTAACTATTGCTTTAATTTGCTCCTTGTGGTCAAACTCTTTTTTTCCCCTTCTATAAAAGTCATGCCTCAGCCGTGTGCCTTTTGAGACAACTGGAGGTAAAAATTTTTAAAGGGGAGGGAACTGTCAAATTAAATGTCAGTGAAGTGGCTGTTGAGCTTTATTTGGGAGTAATAAAAACAAATACTGTTTGAAAGTGGATGTACCCACCTTGTTCCCTCATTTGGGCAGGCATATTAAGGTGGGGCAGGAATATTGAGGTGTTGGAAGTGACTCTGAGTCTAGACATCCATTACAGGTTTTGTATTTTCAGCCCCTCATTAACTTGGAGTAACTGGTGTGTTCACACATCGGGACATTTAAAGCAAAGCAGAAGGAAACTTTTTYCCCCCCTTTTTCCCTCCTGAGCACATGGAAAATAAAGAGAGTTGTGTGTTTTTTCATTATAAACTTGCCCAYGCTTTAGTTACCTCCCAGGGGCTGTGTTTTAGGGCTTCTGCTGCAAGCTTTCCAATTCTGGGAAGCAGAAACCCATTTGGACATTTCAAATCGTGGATCTTTTTCCTTGGAAAATTAATGAGGAATTCAAGGCTGGTGGGTCCTCTTTAGCTGGACAATCACTGCTGAGTTTTAATCTTAATGCCAGCACTGGCCACTAGAAATATGTGAGAGTGGCAAATGCTGCTCATGACCCCTTTTATTTATGGAAGGCAGTGGAAAACAAGAGAGGTTTAAACATCCTGGGAAGAGGAAAAGCTGGCAGGAGGAAGTACTGAGAGGAGGCAGAAGGCTGAGAGTCTTGAAGGTGAACAGAAAAGATGGAGTAAAGCTCCGGAGTGAAAGCAACGAGAAGGGAGCATCTTTACAAATGAACTGTGACTCTGGGGGTAAAATAGGACCAATATGGGAGAGAGAAGAAACAATGGGAAGGATTTCCATGGCAATTCCACTGATTGAGTGACCTAAGACTGTGTTAATAAAGAACAGGGACAGAAGAAAAAGAAGAAAGGGGGATGTATATTAAAGAGTAGATGTATTTTAGAGGGGGATTTGCATTAGGGGTTTTGGGGAAGTCTGTACCTCTCCAGTACCTCAGCCAACGGGGAAAGAGAGAGGGAACTGTGGCTGGGAAATTGGAATAAAAAGGGGAYTGCGTCCTCTATCAATTTGAGTGACCCCATGGAAATGTCCCATGACCTCTCCCTTTATTCATGAATAAATTTACAGGAGTCCTCTGTCTCCTTTTTGGACATAAACCTCTGGTGTTYGTGGATTAATTTTCCTGACAAGACCAAGGCTRTGGGCTRGGAAAAGCTGGGAGCAAAGCTGGGRGMAAAGCTGGCTTTTCTCTCTGATTGCAATAATAGCTCTCCACCCTGAATGGAACAGGAGACAAACTTCCAACCTGCTCTATCCCAGAAAAAGCTGCCACGGACATCCCGAGTGCCAAAGCAGCGTGGAGAAACCTCTGGTGTCCTGTGCAGACCTGAAGAAATGAAATATTCCTCTGCATTCTGTGAGGATGGAGCTCCTCAGAAGCAGCAGYGGCTGTTKGAGACTCACATGGGAAGCACAGYCAGCAAACCTTAAAAAAAAAAAMCCCRAAGTGTCCAGAGGATGTTTCCCCCAAGCTGTGCGAATGATGCTGGACAGGAACTCACCGAACATGACCCTTTAGTGATGCCTGGATAAAGCTGCCCAGGGGTTCTGTTTTTTTTTGCTGGAGGCAGCCCCAGAAAGAGCCCAGATAAAGTTGTCTGGGTGGTTTGCCTGGGTGTTTTCACAGGTTTGGGCTCTTTTCAGCTCCACTTACAGGCTACATTTCACAGATGTTCCAAGTTTCCTGCGATCTGCAGGGCCGCTCCGCTCTGGGACATTTCTTCCCGAAGAAATAGCTGTGCATGCTCAGAAAGCCTTCCTTAACTTGATTGCACCCGAGATTTTAAAGAATTCTTGAATTCAGGTTGTACTTGAAAGTTATTTCACATTTCTCAGAGGGCAAATTCCAAAGAGGAATGTGAGGGAAGAGCYCTGTTAGGGCCAGGCTGCCCTTAGACCACGAGCACAGAAGTTAACAGAATTTTAACACTTTTTAACAACACTTTTAAACTCTTTTTAACAACACTTTCAACTCTTTTTAACAACATTTCTAAACTCCTTTTAACATCACTTTTTCAGCCACTCCTGATGCAACATACAACCAAGCAAGACAATGCCCTGAAATACAGGAAAACACCAGACAGTGCAGCAACTTGCAGTGAAAAATGTCACTGCCAGGTTAAAAAATTGGTTTTTCAAATGAAACATCTTCTGCCTTTTCCATCATCCATTTTAAGGGGTGGAAGTTTCTGCATTTATAACTGTAAAAATGGGTGGACATGGCCCTAACAAAATATAGCCTCTCTTGCTTTCAAAACTTAACCCCTCTTTCAATCTGATACTTTTAAATATGGTTCAAATCCATCACATCTTTATTTAAATTCTGTCAAATATACTTCCCTAATCAAAATGTAAATTGGTATCAAAAATGTCCTGAATGCCACTCAGAACCACTTTAGTACTCAGAATCCCCTAATTTTCCATCCCTCTTTTAAGTCTCTGTCCATCCCTTCCTGACAGATAGGAAGCTGATTTTTTCAGGAGCTTTTTYTGAGGGGTATCCCTGATTTTTGGGATGGAGAAGTGTTGAAGGCTGGCCACTYTCCATTTCCCACCCAGGAATCCTCCTCTGGCCCTTGCAGTCCAGAAGTTCATCTGCCATCCCTCTAATATCTTATTTTTAGCCTTAAAAAGCTGAACTTGGTTATATTTTATTCTGCACATGAATGATCATTTACAACTGGTCCTGTTTTCACCAGAAACAAAGGGTGTCCTCGTGCCTGGTGATTTTTACTGGTTTTGACTGCAAAAAGCAGAGCTGGGACCCATCTCACTCCAGCCAGAGGAGTTCCCTGTGGAGARAAAAGCTCCAGACAGAGCTGGAGATTTTCAACCAAATTATCTCCTGATTCAGCATCGAGTTTGAGCAGTTATTTCATGTTCACTTTATGCATCTTCKTGTTCAATRAAAGGMAGAAGCTTGTGACCMTCTCCAGTGGGATAAATTCTGTAGRAATATAACTCYAAATGCTCTGTWAAACACATGAACTTTAAATATCCTTGTGTTTAGCCACAYCTGGGCATCTCAAGCTGTGGAGAAAATATTAATTTCAGTATGTCAGAGGTGAATGTGGGAATTTTAGAAAATCATGGGATATCCTGAGCTGGGAGGGACCCACAAGGACGATCCRGTCCAGCCCCTGGCCCTGCAGAGAGACCCCAACAATCCCACCCTGGGCATCTCTGGGAACAGTGTCCAGCATAAATTGACAGGGAACGGGATGCAGGCTTGGCCCTGGCCATAAACAATTCACTAATTGTCAGTGAAAATACCAGATTTGGATTTGAAAAAACACAGTTTGARGAGTGACAAATGATATCTAACTTTTTGTGAAAGGCCCTGGGTATGGTAAACTTGGGTTTAACATTGTGTCGCAGTCCAACAAAGACAGCAAAGTTGAAATAATAGCATTTTAACAAATATAAAAGTGATCCCAAGTGGACTCTGGCATGAGGAGGAAGCATGAATTCCCCATGGAAAAGGACTCTGCATGACAACAGCTYTCTAACCTCACTGCTGCAGCCCTGGGAATAATGAACTTAGTACAAAACACCAGGAAAATAGGCAGAAACTCAAAATTACATGGATATCAAGTAGAATTCAAGCATTACTTTTCCTCTAACTCTTAGATCTGGACTARTCATGATTCTATCCTTCAGATTTTAGTGAATCCGTGGCTTTATTGCTACATGAGGTGCACTTTCCCTTTGCCATAAACGGGATTTTAAGACCAACTTTGTCAGATTTGCAGATCTGAGTCTTTTACAGCCAGCACTTAAAYCAAGAGAAATGACAGCTATGAATTTACACGTATTTCAAGTTTAATGGAAACCAAATGGGCAAATATATATAAAAATACATAWAAATAGATGTTTGGGGATAARTGTTTCCTTACAGTGTCAGGTTAGAGATCCAGTGGTGCATGAGGTGGGGCAGGGTTCATCTCCTGAAGGGTTCTCTGTGCACTGAACCCACTCACAGGGACTTGTTTTGATCGAATTTCCCTCCCCACSTCTTTTATGTAGYTGAAAACTCACTCTGTCTAAACYCAGTCTTCTTTTCCATAACACAGAYACCMAATTCACACAAATTCTCTTTTGYTTCCACCTCCCTGATAATTTTAAGCAGTCTTTGATTGGTCCTATCCTTCCTGAAAAAGGAAGGGAATGGAGTGGTTGTTCCTGCTGGTCCTACAGGGATTTTCCAGGTAATGACAAAAAAAGGCAAAACCAAAGTTGGTACAAGGGTTAGAGTTTAATATAGCAAGAAAGCAGGAGAATTAGGGAGAGGGTTTTTTCTTTCTGTGAAAATCAGCAAAAATTTTTAAAACACATGACCTATTAAMTAAATAAATTTTTWAAAAATCCCGATTATGATCATGCAAATGGGAAAAGAAAGCCATGCAGTCTCTGACAACGCAGTCAGTGAATTTTACTCCAAACCATCCCAGAGCAGTTGTTTTGCTGTTCCAACCCTTCCACTTGAAAAGGCTGAATTTTGGTGATTCCTCCTCTTTTTAGAAACTGAGAGTCAGCACTTTGATTTATAACAATAAATTACTTCAAAGGGCRAGCAGCATTCCGCTTGCCATGGAGAATGTGCAGCATTCTGGCAAGCAGTAAACATAAAATTCTTATGTTTTGCCAAAGTTTAAAACATGCCAAGAATTAAGTGATTGGAAAGATGTTTGTGTTTTAAAACTCTGTGTCAAGTTACTGTTTTAATCTTGAAGACTGTTTGAGGAGGAGGAGGACGAGGAGGAGGAGGTTGTGTTTAAATTCCAGGCAGGTTAAAATTCAGATCCTATGAATTTGAGGAGAAATCAAGCTTTTTGTGGGCTCTGTTCACGGGTTAAATCTGACAAGAAATAGGAAATTTWAAACATGAGCTGAAAGAAGAGACTTATGAGACAAGGCACCCCTCAAGGTGGCATTTCAGACAGAGCAGCTGAGTTTCCACAGAGGCAGAAAGCCAAAGCCAAGAACTTTGTTACTGTTAATAAAACCATCAGTCTGATTTGTGATTAACTAACTGAGTGCTGAGACCTCTTAGTTCAGGGAAAAAAAAAAAAAAAAAGAGATATCATTACAAACAGTTATCTTTTGGCACAGTTATTTCTGATTTCCCAAAGCTGATGGAGAGGTGGGATAATTATTTGCTGCACAAAGTGCTGCCTGAGTTTCTGCAAGCTCATCCTGACAGCTCCAAGAACCAGCACGGAAACAGGAAATTAATGCCTGGAAAACAAAACCTGCTGGGACCCTGGTTAGAGCCACATCCCCTCACACAGTGACACCTCAGAGGGACATGGGACCGGGATCAAGGGCTCTCAGCTCCCTRCTGGTGCCAAATGGGGCTGGAACAGATTTTACAGAAGCTGTGGCTGCCTCTGGATCCCTGGAAGTGTCCAAGGCTGGRCACTGAGGCTTGGAGCAGCCTGGGACAGCAGARGGTGTCCCTGCCCATGGAACTGGATGAACTTTGGGGTCCCTTCCAACCCAAACCATTCCATGATTCATGAGAGAGAACTGCTCCACTCCCAATGGAACTCTGAACACCAAAGGGAACTCACAGCAATTCCTCTAAGCCAGAATGTGCCAGGGAATATTATAGATAAGCCTGAGATATTTATAAGTCCAGGTTCTACACTTACATAGAAGAAAAAGTATGATTTTTCTGGAACATGGCCATTAATTATGTTTTATTTCATAATTATATGAATATATATATTATATATATTCYAACACTATCCCCAGTAGCTTGCCAGAAAGATCCGACTTTTATCAACATCCAATTCCTTATTTTTTTTAAAATAAGAAACAGCTGAAAAACAATTTGTGAATGTTCTGTTTTCTCATGAAAAAAAAAAAGCTCTGTGTCCATAGGTCTCCTGGCCATATTTATGAACCAACACTGTTCTAGGTACTTGGATCCAAAAATTCAGTTTAATGCTGCAATTCCTAYTGTATCTACACAGGGCAATCATGTGTTGATTTATAATCACCTAAATAAGAAGTTTGGAACTTATCACTCAGTGTGTGTTAGGATTAATATTTGTTATTTCSTATATTCAGGCACTTTCTGTCCATATAGTTGGCATCTCTTTTTCTGCAAGCTCCAAGATAAGTATTAGAAGATTCTTTTATACATAAGAATTCTGGACAAAGCAAGAATTTCAGTGTAATCTCAGAATTAAAAGGATTTTTTTCATRACTCATGGTTAAATATCTCCAGAACCACCAGCTCTTTACCTGTTGGGCAAAGAAGTTGAATTTTTTTTCCTCTTCCATGAAACAATCATGGCATTTTTGCCTCCTGAGTACAAACCAGGCTTTTCAGCCCTAATTATTGACAAATCTTTATCCTCAGCCCACMATCTGTAACATATTCAGGCACAAAAACCAGACAGATCCCATACTGAAAGTTTCCATATTCATGGTGGATCAGGACAGCTGGATTTTGAAGGGGAGTCTGGTATCCTAGCCTGAAAATAGAACTGTGCTTTGTGGAAGACACTCYTTTTTTCATGCTTTAAGGTGATGTCAAAGCAACCAAGCACAAAATCATATTTTAGACCAGTGGGTTTGCTTCTAAAATAGGAGAAGACACTGTCTGCTTGCTTTTCTTTATCTTTAATTCTTCACAGAAACTGTGGTTTTCACCTCCAACTAGACTGGCTCCTCTTCCCCGAGCAGTGTTTTTAATTATTTACCACAGAAAGTGCCACAGGTCATATCAAAGATTGGGGTCCAAGTGTCTTTGACACCATGTACTGGGAGAGCTGGTTGGTAATTGTCTTCTGACATTGTATTTTGTGAGGAAAGCTTAATTTGCCCAATGTTTTCTGATTTCCCAGCTGACCATCCCAAATGGAATATTTAGCGGTTGACGTTGAGCTATTGTCTGCAACAATTAGACTATTACATTTATATTATTTATGTTTAGAGTATTTGTAGATATATTTATATTTATGTTATTTCAATCATTATCGTTATGTGGCAGTTGACCTTGAGCTATTGTCTACAACAATTAAGAAATACTATTTAAATTATTACATTTATATTWTTTATATTTATAGTATTTGTAGATATATTTACATTTATGTTATTTAAATATTTATCTTTATGTAATTTTCATTATTATACTTATATTTTTATTATTCAAATAGAAATTTAAAATTACTAACTAAACAAACACTAAAACCACACTTGTTCCACCTCCCTCACCTACCCAAAGCAGATAATACCAGCACAYTTAGTAATATCAACATAATTTAATAATACCCATTATTAACACCTAATAAAACCACTTTTACAATWATCTACATTCATAACATCTTAATAACACCCAAAGGAATGTCCTTCCCTTTCCAAGTCCATCAGGGGCTGTTGATAGGCCACAGGGGGCCTCTCTCCTACTGTGTTTTCCTCTTGGGTATCCTAAATTTTGGTGCTCCTCTGCTCTTGCAGCCTCTCCCAGCCACCTCGCTGTCCCTTGTTTTTTATAGTTTCCAGTTTTTCCAAGCATCTCCATCCCCTCTCTGTTACTGCCCACAATTCTGCAAATCCAGCTCCTTGCAATTCTCCTCAAAAATTGGTCGCTCCATCCTTTTTCTCTGTGTATTGATAATTCGTGGAGCAGCCCAGTGAAGGTTGGTGAAGTTTTTTTCCTTTCTTTGTAATTTTTTTTTCCGCCTTTCCCCACACCAGGCTTGCTACATCTATGCCATCTTCTGGATGTTCTGTGAATCTCCCTTATCCCAGAGCGGGTTCTGAGTAACGCACAAACCTCTTCGAACGTTCCCACTTCCTGATTCCCGTAAGGCACAGATTGCTGCTATCAGGACAGGGACAAGGTTTTAGGGCCAGGGTCACAGCTTCAGATGTGCTTCCTTTGTTTACTGCCTGCACACCAGGAAAAGGGATTGCTCTCTTGCTCCATTTCTGCTAAAAATAGTTGTGGAATGCAGCAAAAAATTCCCCTTCACGAGGGAAGTGACTTTCACTCAGTTGAGAATTTATCAAATGCACTTTTTTAATGTACTGGAGACCTGTTTACTATTTTTTCCTTTTTTTTTTCCTAGCTGCAAAACGTAGAAGTTATAATTTACAATATTTTCTCACTTTTTCTTTGGCCTGGGTCTCATGCCACTGTTTCATCAAGCTCTACAAATAACTTTCTTTCAGCTGTTGCACAACATTTGTTCCTGGATGATGTACAATCTATTATTTCCCTGGATGGTGAAGAGACATCCTCATTTTTAGCCACTCTTCTACTATTATTTATACATAAATTCAAAATCAAATAACATTATCATTTTCTCTGATGAAAACTAGCTGGAGTTCTTCAAAAGTCCCTCTTGTATGGAGCACAAAATTAGTGAGGACTTCAATCAAATTAGTGAGGGCTTCAACCTAATGCTTTCTTACATATTTAAATTTTAGCAACATGCTTAAATGATTTGTTAAATCACAGCCTGAATAGCAAAGACTCAGGGAGATAATTCCAGCTTTAATCAGAGAGACAATGGATAATACTCATTACTTAAGGTTTCCAGTTAATCTCCTCCATTGTCTAAAGAAGTACAAATAATTCATTGGAAACCCAGAGAAATKGGAGGATGATTCATTATTTAAATACTGCTTTAACCAGGCAATTCTGGACTAATCAGTGAGGCTGCTGGGTAATGATTGCTTGATTTTAAAGGCAAACACCAAACAATTTGTTCTTTGAAATCAGTATCAGAGTTACTGCAAGGCAAGATTTCTTATTAAAGTCAGGTATCTCAAATATTCAAGAACAAATATATTAAGAATTCAAGATTACATAGCCAGAAAGCAATTACAGTAATTTAGCGTTCAAATGGTACTTTCATAGACTGGTAATTCTTACAGTCAGTTGAAAAAACAAACACTTTTGCTCCATCATTGATTCAGATCAGGGACGGGAATGAAAGTGTTGAAATTCCTTGCTGAGAGTTGTGCTTTTCCACAGATTGGTCAAAGTGGGAAGCACTGAGATGTTGAATTTCCACCTCTCTTTTGTAGATGGAGGATTTCAACCCTCAGGGAGTATAAACGTCTGAAGAGCCAGAACAAACTTTCYTTGCAAGGAGCAGTCCAGCACCAGGCGGACCTCTCACATGGTTGGAATGAATCTTGGCCAGGCTGAAAGAAATCAAGAGGGGAAAATTCGGATATTCCAGCTGCTCTTCCCAACGTGCACAGCTCCAGCTATGCTAAATCCCTCCTTGACCAACTCCTGGTTACATCTCATGGCATTAGGAGTAGAAAAAAGGATTTTGCATGAGGCACATCACCTGTAAACAAGAGAGATTGCAAAGTCTATTCCAAGGCTTGACAACCCTTCCCAGGAAGAATTTTTCCCTAATTTCCAACCTGCCCAGCCTGAGGCCGTTCCCTCTCCTCCTGTCCCTGTTCCCTGGAGCAGAGCCCGACCCCCCCGGCTGTCCCCTCCTGTCAGGGAGTTGTGCAGAGCCACAAGGTCCCCCCGGAGCCTCCTTTGCTCCAGGCTCAGCCCCTTCCCAGCTCCGCTCCCTGCCCTGGACACGCTCCAGCCCCTCCAGGGCTCTCCTGCAGGACCCACAACTGGAGCCAGCCCTGGAGGGGCCTCTCGCTGCCCAGCCCAGAGGGACAATCCCTGCCCTGCTCCTGCTGGACACACAATTCCTGATCCAAGCCAGATCCAAAGAGTTGTGAGAAGATGAAACTTCCTGGCTGTAGCACATGTGTTCAGGATTTCAAATTCATTGGAAAACACCAATTCAATGAAAACTGAGGTCAGTCAATGAAAACTGATATAAATTTAATATCACAGCAGGCTTTGCAAGAAGAGATAAATATATAGAAGGAGTAACAATCTGTGTTCAAAGGGATTGTTTCCTGCCTCTTTTTTAGGGGGAAATTTCCTTCCAGTGAGGTTTTCTTCCCATGGAAGATGGGATTCTGGCTGGATTTTACATGCTGCAGCACACTGAAACTCCTTGACTCTTCAGCACTGATAAAAAGAGAGAAATTCACCTCATCTTAGTATTTTCCAATGTATTTTCCTCCAAGATTTGCATACGTGGCCAGGGATTATGAAATAACTAGAGTGTGTTTGAAATGTCTATCCCTCCTCAGTATCCAGCATGGACAGTCATTAATTACCTTAGACTGCTGAGTTGTTCCCAGCTGTAAGTTCTACAGGTTTACTGGGATTTGGAACACAAGAACAGGAGTCTGCTGCTCCCTATTTCAGGGGCAGAGTTCAATCACAGCAAAATATTTTACGCAAAAAAAATTGATAATGCTGGAGGAAAGAATCCCTACACAGGTGAGGTTTTATTAGGACCTTCAACCACTGGGTAAGACCCAGAGAAATTCCTATTTAGCAGCTGCAGGGCTAAGGCTACTGGAACTTTTTGGCAAGGATAGGATCTTAAAACACTGTTATTCCCATTTTTATGGGATAAAAAGAGCCAGAAATTCCGTGTTCTATGCAGAACAGGGAAAAGAAAGCAGCCCCTGGACCTCCCAGGATCCTCCTGCTGAGTTCTGTTGGCTCAGCAGAGCTTGGAGCAAGTCAGGTGAATGAATTATTCCTATTTTTTATTCTGAAAGCCACCTTCTGATTCATCTCTCTACATCAAGTGTGAATGCCTGTGTAATCTTGTGGAGAGCAGAAAGAGTAATATTTTAGTAAAAGCAGTTTTTTGCCTCACCTTTTTAGCAAAATCATCTGGAGGCTAAAGAATCTGCTTTCTATGAACTCTCCCTCCTTCTGCTTTGACTTGTAGCTGGAGGATAAGATTATTTCATTAAATACATTCTCAAAAATTGATGATAGAAAAATAACCCAGGCATAATATCCACCTTTTCTGCACAAATCCACCCTGAAGTGCTGAGAAAGGGTTCAAAAGCACCAACAGGACAATTTGCATGGCTCAGAACTCTTATTTTTCACTGCAGCTTGGTTGAGGTCAGGGTATGACCCTGCAGTGACCCCTGCATGAGGTACAAAATGTTGTCACACCCCAAAGAGGGAATCCCACTGTTCCTTCCCACCTGGAATTTCAGGTGCCCTGAGCTCAGCAAGGATGGCAAGGGCTCACCAGGACAGATGCCTAAAAGTCAGCAGACTCCATCAGGCAAGAGCATTTAGTTTTAAAGATTATTTTATTTCTCTGTTGTAGGAAACAGCAAGCAGTTCTGAAGCCAGTGGCATTTGGTGACAGTGCTCTGAGAGCGCTGACAACAAATCTGGAGCAGGCAAAGCAAAAATTGCAGTGGTTCTCTGTAAAAAAGCCTCACATTGCTCTCACCCCGCTCATTATAAATTGTTTTTCTATCTGACAAACAAAATCAATTTATCATCTTTTCTTGCCAGCTTATCTGTGTCCGTGGAACAGACTGAGGGGGAAAATTTGAAGCATACCAGGTAGCTGCTGGTTTGTTTGCTGCTTCAGGGCTGGCAGGATGTGGATTGGTGTGGTAACCACTGTCACAGCTCTGTCAGAGAGGAAAGGTTCCTTCTGTCAAAGCCACATCCTTAAGGAAGGCAATCTCCCAGATTGCTGGGATAGCACTGCTCACCTCAAGGAGAAAGTTAGGAGCACAAGTTGTGAGACTGAGAAAAAGAATTCGGTGTATTGGAGGTTTCTGTGAGCCACAGTGACTGGAAAATCAACGCTGAGCAATCAGCAGTGGATGTGGAAGCAGATGGGGCAGCCCTTGGTGAGAAGTGTTAATCCATGTTGGCATTTTCAGGGAGTGCAGTGCCACAGGAGCAAAGCAGCTGCTGCTGAAAACTCCCAGATCCAGGAAAATTTCAGCATCCGCATGCAGCTTCTCTTCCAAAGTCTGACAAATAACTCGATGGTGTCTTGTGGGAATTGTTTTATTAATGCTCATTTGCTCCTGGGGCCTTTTCCTTTGGATCCATGGCAGCTTTTCCACCTGCTCCTTGTCCCAGCTGGACAGACTGGACACAATCAGACACGTGGCTGCCAAAGAAAAAAAAAAATAAAAAGAAGAAAAAAMCAAACCAAACCCAAGAATTTTGCCTTTAAAGTCATTTTGCAAACTGAGGTATCTTTTTCTTTTCATTTTCATCAGCATCGCCTCAGGCTTGACTGCTGCTATACTTTCTGACTGCTGCTATACTTTCAGAGCAATATAATAATAATAACAACAACTACAAAGTTGGAAATTACTCCCTTATATATATGCCCAAAAGTTTTCAGTGAGGAGGAAAAAATACGACATTTTGCCTTGTTATTTTTCTCCCTGCACCAAGTGGTTCTTAAGTAAATGACCTGAAAAACATCTTGGCGAGTTTGTGACAAAGGCCAAGCATCGATCTGCTTTCAGCAGGGAAGGAGGAAGAAAAAGTAGAAGAAACAAGCACAGAAGGAAGAAGCCAGAGCTGAATTATTGCAAAAGCAAATAAAGGAGGCTGGGGATGCAGTCCCTGCTGTCCAGGCGAAGAGTGAAGGATAAAATAACACCTCTGCCACAGAAGGAGCCTCCTGCAGGGCAAACTGCAGCAGGCGCCGAGAAAAACAAAACTCTTCAGAGAGAGCTGGAAAAACAACATCCAGGTCTGTCTGCTCTTGGCAAACAGCCTGCTATGGACAGGGATGTCAGAATCAGAAATTCCTCCTTTTCCCATGCTTTGAGCAATTTCTAAGCATTTTGTTTTCAGCTGGTGTTGACAGTGGATGCTGATGGGAAGGGATGGGAATCGTTTTCACCACTCTTGCAGGAGACTCTACAAGCAGAGCAGCACTTAAAACCCTTAAAACTCTTCATGGTAGCAGTCCATCATTCCTCCTGTGCCAGCTCTGGGGAGCCGGGCGATGACATCCACACTGGTGGATGAGTTCTGAGCTCCAAGGAGCTGGAAAGCTCCTGCACCATCAAAATACATCCAGCTGCAGAGGTACCTGGAGACTCACTCAACCTGAGAATGCAAGGGCCAACTTCAGGAACTTCATCCTCCAAGACAAAAAAAATGCCTTTAATTGTTTAATCTCTGGTTCCCACTGGTGGGATCTCCAACCCTGGGTTTGGGATCAAGGTGCACCTCAAAAGGGAGAGTCCTGCTGAACAGGGTGGTTTCCTGGGTTTGCAGACAAGTGTTATAATCCTCTGAATGTCCCATTATTTTCAGTCTCCATGAAAAAGTTGTGCAACCGTCTCGAGCGCAATCCATGTTTTTCAGATCCACATAGCAGGAATCAGTTTGAGCACAGAAATTCAGGTGTCTTGCCTGAGAAGAACCCACATGGGACCCCCCAGGTCCAACACAAGGAGCCTGGAAATCTCTCCTGGGTAAAAAGGCAGAGCCAGACCATTTCCCCCACATCCAGGTCTTCCTGCAGCTCAAGTCAGCACATTTCAGCTCTTGGCAGTCAAAATGATCAGGCTTTGCTGATAATAAGAAGAGCTGCTCCAGCACTGCTTTGGGACCAGGCACTCGAGGAGCTATTTATAGATGAAGAGAAGAGCAGCAACAGGGAAAAGGAAGCAAAAAAAAGGGAACTGGCTGGGTGTGTGAGCAAAATTTTTCATTTTTAAATTATACATCTGCAAAGTGATCTCAGGAGCTGGAGACTCACATTCTGTTCTCCAGGCATCGAGAGGTTTTAAGGACGTGATAATCCATTCGCAAATGTGGAATGAGATGAAGGTTAAATATGTTGAAAATGCTTGGGATCTTCAAAGCCCTGCTGGTGCAGTGACCCTTGCTGGAGCCTTTTGATTCTGGAAATGCTGGTCCTGTTTAATCAGGAATCCCATGAAAAGGGCACAGCCCACAAGGCTCTCTCACCTTGGCTCTCCAGGAACTGTCAGGGTGAGGATTCAGAGCAAAGCTTGCACTGCTCTAAACTGAAATGGAGCAGAGACTGACGTGGGGAGAGGAATGGTGAGAGAAGGGAGGAACTCCATGGGGCTTTGGCCCAGCTCTGGAACCATTCTGCTGTCCCACCTCATCTCTCCCACACACCTGCTGCCCACTGAGGACTGGCAGAAATTCCCCCCTGCCCCCTGAGCAGGGCAGCACAAGAAAAAGCTGCAGCCCCAGCTCTGGTTTTCTTATAAATAGGTGAGAACAATGGGGAAATTCAGCCAGGAGAAGATTCAGTGGA
>NW_026623860.1:321805-360023 GCF_030028575.1 Malurus melanocephalus | reverse complement strand
TTACCCAGTCATCATCAGCTGGGGAGTGTATGGAGTACAACTCCAAGTGGGGAACACTGGCTATCCTGAGAGCACATCTTGATTTTTGTTGCCCTGTGAGCTTCTGATTGCAGGTTACTGCTGCATTGCCCAAACTCTTCAGAGAAATTATCAAAGTGCAAAATTGAGCATATTGAGGACCCATCAGATAAATTATCCACCAGTTCAAACCTGACAGCATGTCTTCCATGTTTACAGAGAAGCAGGCTACATCCTTCATTTCTATATTTTTAGTTTAATAATGTTTAAAGGGTGTTAGAAAACCAATTATTAATACACCAAAAACATTTATTCCCGACTATCAATATACTGTACACCTCTTGTCCAAGTTCTTATCTCATCCATGCCCTGTCCTGTTGATAATCTTTTCCATGTTCATCCTTAATATTACAAAGTATGGGATTTCTCACAAGGAAGCTCAGTCCTAATTTTATCCCTCTGGGGGCTTGCGATCACTCAGGCACTTTCCACATTACTCAAATCCTCAGTACGCAAGAGAAAGTACTCTGAAAATGGAATGAATTTATTCCACTGGAAATTCTCCAAGAGGAGATCAGTAAGTATTGGGAAGCTGCTGGTGCTGGCTCTGCTGGGAAGGGAGTGCAGGTCAGTTCATTACGGCTGCTGTGATCTGACAAGTGCTCCTGGTAGCCAGACCTCCATACAAACGAGCCCTGCTGCACATTAAAATACAGCTCTGGCAGTCAGAACAGGCACTGCACATCCCACAGACCTGCTAAAGCACCTTGGTCAATGTTAGAGAGAAGGGACAGCTCATGGACACAAAGAATCCATGACTTGGTGACTTACAGAAACTTTTTAAATAATAACATGCACGTAGGCAAGTTCATTTCCCACCTTTCTATCCCCATTCTGATCTACTGTTAACAGCACTCCTTTTTTTTAAAAATTTTATCTTTAAATTCAAGTAAACAAAACCATCTTTTATTTGCTATCATCAGATCTTGTCTGTATTTTTTTTAGATGCTTCTGCAATGACAGAGGAAGAAAGTGAGTTTTGCTTATTTATAGCTATCTGCATTTGCCTCTGAGTACAGTCAAGTGAAAATGATTCCATTGCTCTAAAACCTGCTTAATAGGCCTGAATCAGTGAGCACATCACTCCAGATAAGTAGTGCAAAGGAAAAATATGCACAGGGATGTGGAAAAAGAGTCATTCAATCCAAATAGTGCAAAGGACCTGACAGAAAAAAAAAACCCCATTAAATTTAAAATGCTTTTGTTTCTCAAGGTTTGATTTTAATAAACTTCAGGTGATGCTTTCTAGAAGAAGGCAGCCTGGGGACATACCATAGCATATTTCAGGGTCAAATTCATTCCAACTGTTAAAACACTCAAAACTATGCCCTTAATTATGTGCTTAATGTGCCCAGAGATAACCAACTTTGTTAATAGTTCTGAAATGCACCAAAAATGGGTTTCTGAGGATCAGGGCTACTCTGAAATTATTGATACATTTCAAAGGTCCTGAGTGCAAATGGAAGAGTTGCAAGTGCTTAGCATCCCCCCCCAAAAAAGACCAAAAATAAATCTGAAGGCCACAGCCATTCACTGTTTGCAACTTTTCATGATGAATCAGAGTTTGCATAATAAAGCAAATCTTCTCACTAAAAGGGACAAGATCTGGAGCAGTGATATGTGACAGAGCAAATTCACAACGTGGTTAAAGTAAGCAAATGAAGATTCCCACCTATGCAAAAGGAAATGTGCTTAAAATGTAAAGTTTGTTGCATTTCTTTTTTTCCCTTTAAACCAGCATTGAACAAAAACCACACAGAGAAAACTACCAAACTTGTAATCTGAACTTGGCCACAGCAAAACCAAAGTAATTCAAGCGCCTCATTACTTGATTCCTATTCCACAGGAGAGAGAAGTTTAGCAAAAGAGAGTGCTCTTGATGATTCAGTGCAGCATTGAACAAAAATAACTTTTATTATTAGCATAAGCAGGTTCAGCCCCCAAAATGTGCTGTTTTGTCACCTGTAGGGACAGAATGTGCTGCATGCATCACAGTTCCCCCTCCAAGGGATCACCAAGGAGCACTGCAGCATCCTTTGGGAACAGCACAGCCTGTCCAGCTATCCCCACTCTCTCTAAGACATTCAAGAGTAAATTCTCACATTTAAATTCACATTTGGTGAGGAGCAGCACACACAAGAGAGAACCTACAGTGTAATTAGAAAACACACATTTATTTATGAAGTATTTGATACAGGTTTGAAGGGTTTTTTTCTCCTGTGCTGACATAACTCACTGCTATTTTAGCTGTTCCTAAAAGTCATCATCGGTTACTTTCTGTGACAAATCCTGCATTTGTCTGGCTCTTGCTTTGTTATTTGTTATTCAAATTCTCCAAGTGTATTCACTTCTTGAGAGCCCCAGTTGTGGGTGGAAGAAGGATGGTAAACCTGCAGCAGGTTCTGCCCTCAACTCCACTCGCATTTTCCCAGTATTTTTAGGCTGGATGTCAGGGAGGCAACACAGTCAAACCAGGAACTGATTACTGTGGGACAAGTTAAACACTCATTTTGTGAAAAGCAGATCCTGCTCTCAAATCTGTTTCTCTATCAATAAAATGCTATTTGTCATTAAGTAAACAAAATGAAAAAAAAAACAGTTTCTCTGCCCCAAGCCCTGTTTTAAATGCCTGAAAGGATGATTTCTCAGAGACAGAAGTCACCATACATTCCAAATTCTGACTGCACTAATCTGAAGCACTTCATTTTTCATCTCACTCCATCAGTGAGCATTTTCTCTACATTCCAGCAATCAACTAAAGTGAAGAGATAGACAGGATCTTTTTATGGCAAGGGAGCGAGTGCACTGGCATTCAGACAGCAAAGCCTAATCTGGAATTAAACTCTGCAAGTGTGCCTTAAATGCCACTTCCACTGCTCATTCACATTATTTTCTTTAAAGGCTTTTCCTCTGAAGCAAATATAATTTGATTTTGAATCATCTACCAGCATGCCAGAGCTAGAGTTAAGTGCACATGTTTTGGATCAGTTTTTTTTGCTGCTGTTAAGATGTGTTCCTATCATTCCAGAGCTTACTAGTGAAACCATCCCAAAATAGCACTGTCAAGAGCTTACAAGGGCAGACCGTCATCTTGGCAATAAAAGGGACTTGTTGAAGAGCATTTCGTGTTGAAACAGAATTCTCAATTTATGTTACACCAGGCATTTCATTTGATTTAGAGCTACAGGTGCTTAGTACCTGAAAAAAATTGTTCCAGTTAAACGTGGGGGAGGGAGATGGTGCGTCTTTCATTACCAGATTAAATGGCACACAGGAAAAGATCAACAGTGCTGACAGACAGCTGAATTTCATTTTAGTTCATGATCAAAATACATCTGACTGTTATTTTTATCACAGAGCCTAGATATGGATTATTCTTTCAGGTCTGGATTTGACGAAATGTCTGATAAATAATACTCTTACATACTTTAATCTATTAGAGCTGTGTATTATTTTGTAGGTATCACATCTCATGTATTTTTCAAAAATATAGTAGATGGAGATATATGCAATAAACTGTGTTGATTTAATCTATACTTTTTTTTTTTAAACAGAAAAAACTCTGTAAACCTAGACTTGCACAAACATAACAAAGCTGCAAGGCTACAGAAATGTGTAGCAGGCACATGAGATTTAAAAACAAATTGCTTTTTTTGGCTGTTACTAAATTAATATATCCTAATGCTAATACTAATATTTCCAACTGCAAAGACAGACTTCTTTTTTGGTTTTTTTTTTTTTACAGACAGCTTTATTCTGCAAGGAATTTCAGAGAAGAGAGACAGATGAAGCTTTAGCGAATTCTTTTCAATAACTAGCATATCAAATGCTCTTAATCAGTAAGCAAAATTCTGTGATGTCACAGTCAGTAAAAAACTCCTGGTGCACCTTCAGCGTTCTCTCATCTTCACACAAGGTTTCAAAGGACAGCTGCTCACACCCACAGTCACAGACAGGGGCTTAAGCACACAGTGAACTCACTGCTGACAGACAATTAATATCTCTGTGTCAGCTTTCAGATCCTTGCAGAAAACCACCACGAGCAGGAATTAATGTGACTGTACGCAGGGAAGAGGTCATTGGTGGAAGATATTGCAGAAAAGCTGCTTCACACAATAGACTCCCTCTGAAAAGCAAATTAAATACTTCCTCTGCCTATCTCTGACAACAAACCCTGCACCCAAGGCACCTGTGTGCTTCTGGGACTGATCCACAGTTTGTAAAACATGATTAAATGGAGAGAGAAATTTAGTATATTTAAATGCATAGATTTCAATATATAAACTTTATATCTTAAAATTGCATAGATTTGACAAATTAGCCCATCTAGGTAAAAAGTAATGTTTTTGCATAAGTAATATAGGCAGTTGCATGAGATCATAAATATAAAAAGATAATAGAATTCAATCGTGATTCCAAACTATTACAACAGGGAATTATAATGGAAACAATTTCTTTTTAGAAATGATACTGTTTAAAATATTTTAACTGTGTTTTTATCTCAGTACTAAAACAGATACATCAGGCCTGGCAGTGTTGTTTCATTAACTTCAATGCATGAACATTSTCTTGGGAGGAYCTATTTGCRAAACASATTTTTTCAGGATCACATATACAATGTAGACTGGTGACTTTGTCACCAAGTACATCATGTTTTCAGCAAAGTAATTGCCTTCAGAGATACAAGAAAAATGCCAGTTCTTTGGCATGAATGAGATTTTATTCCTACAATTAGGGCTACCACAATTCTTCCTTGATACTCAATACTCTGATCTTGTGTATTTCAGAAATGTTAAAACACAGACCAAGACTATTTTTCTTTAGCTAACCATAAATCTTCATTTTGAAACAATCAGAGTGCTCTAAACTATCCAGGTGGGACAGGAGGATTAATGGAAGTGCCTTGTCCACCCTGTTGCACAGAGAGCACAGTGTTGCTACCAGCACTGCAGTTCTAGCTCCATGCAAATCCCTTTGTGCTGAGCTGATGTCAAACACATCCACACAGAGTACAGCAATTGGAGCTGGAAGAGGTTATACCTGGAATTCTTGCTCATCTAAAATGAAAACCTGTTTCACCCTATGAAATTCTGACAGCATGACATCTGCATGTACAGAGAGGCTGACAGCTGCAACGTCACCACACACCTCAGAGCCCTCCACCTCCTTTCCACATTTCACAGGGAAATTCAATCTCATTTTCCTCTCATTAACAAGTGTGTGATATTATATTTACAAGCTCTGCAGAAAATGAGGAGTTTGTGATTGGCCTACACTGATATTTTACACAGAGGAGCTGCTCTTTAGGATTCTGCATTCCCTTCATGAAGATGCAGCTTGCAGCATTTTCTCCCTGACTGGGGACAATGCCTTCCAAAGGTTCCTGTGCCACAGCCTTCAGGGAAGACTTCAGTGGGAGCTGGACAAGATTCTTCTGGGTGTGGAAAGAACTGACAGGGCAGAAGGGAAAACACCAGAGGCAGGATCCACAATGCAGTGAGTTTCACTCCTTGTGTTTAGGGCACACTTCTGCTGCTAGGTGCAAATAGATCCTCCCAAGAGAATGTTCATGCATTGAAGTTAATGAAAAAACACTGCCAGGTCTCATGTATCTGTTTTAGTACTGAGATAAAAACACAGTTAAAATATTTTAAACATTTTAAACAATTTTAAAAATTTTAAACAATTTTAAATTTTTTTATTTCTAAAAAGAAATTGTTTCCATTAAAATTCCCTGTTGTAATATTAATCCTAAGGGCAGCGAGTGGGAGGAAATTCGGCCCTGATTTGTCACTGTGTATTGATCACACCAATGTCACCATCTGCACACACACAGCACAACTTCATCCCACAGCTCTAGGGAATGAATGAGTGCTTCTTTGCAGAATATTGATTAAAAAAATTTAAAATTCTTGTAGCAAATATATATCACAAATTATATTTTAGCTGCTCCATACAATCAGCAACATTTTCAAACATTACAGTGAGATAGTCCTGCATGAGGCCATGAACCTACGATATTTTTGCTAGCTCACAAACATTCAGCTGGGAAAATGAGAATAAACAGAAGTAAAATCACCCTATCAAATAAAATCAAATCACCAAACTGGTGAGACAGAAAAGACCTTAGGAAATACCATAATCCACTCATGGTTTTTTCCCTACATAAGGTTATTACCACATCTCACACTCCTGTATTTCTCAACCACTTCTTTTTCTTGTTATCTGTTCTTTCTTTGGCAGCTCCTGCACTTGTCTTCTGGCTCCCCAAACATCTGTAGCTTTTTGTCATTTCTATTTCCATTTCCTCTTTCGCAGCACTCATCCTGTTTGGAGCCCTGAATAACTCCAGAACACACACGCCTGCTTTTCCACAAGATTGTTCTCCTGGCACTAAGAGTCGAGGCACAACGTTGGCACGGGGCCCCTGGTGAGTCAATGAAGCTGTGAAACGATGGCACAGCACGTGCAATTCCGAGACAATGTGCCACACAATGAGGAAACCCGGGAATTTGTTATAACCTCCCTCAGAAGGGTTCTTGTCAAAGGGCCTCACAGAGCAGCGTGTCTGACCAGGGACCAGCTCAGCTTGGCTGATACCCAGCTTCAGAAAAATGCTGTCTTTGACTTCAGGCAGGACCATCTCAACCCTGTGCCAGAGGGATCCTGCCCAAGATGAGGTGTGGGTGTTGGACAGTCAGTGCACTCCTTATTAAGTTTAAACAACCAAAACAAACAACTGCCCTGAGCCATAAACTGTTCWCTGACMAGCAGAGACCAGAGCTGTACACGAWGCCTTTGATAYGYRTKGCACTCAGAAAACTAACACTGAAAACAGAGTAAGATCACAAAAAGCCATTTAATTATGCTTGCCTCTTGGCTATTAATGTGGCAACTAATTTTTTTTCTTMTAGAGACACAAAGAATGCATTTTTCTTGCATTAAGATAAAGTAATTGCAGAGCCAGTAGGTGCTTCCTAATAAGATTTTGTGATGATTTTTTTTACTGACACTGCTTTCCAGCTGGTGATAGCCTCACGAGACCCTAGTACCAGCTTTCTAACCCCTCATCCATCTTCACTGACCTAAGAGGCAAAATATTTCTCTTCTAATCTGATCCCACTCTGTAATATCTGATGTATTAAAAGCAATATTTAATGAAGGTGGCTGCTATTCTCCATTGTCCATCACAGATCTTTGGGTAAATTTTCCTAATACAAAAGGATCCCTCTTAAATGCAATGTGAGCACACATTTTAAATGTGATGTGCTGGACTCTGTGACAGACCCAACAGCCAAAAAATATCAATCCATGCCACGCTAAGAGCAAATACTCTGATGCCACACAGATCTTCTGCTTTGCTTGAAGCAAAGTTATTCAAATGAGATGTGGAAGCATACTAAATTCCATTTTTCGCATATTCCATCTCCCATCTGCAAAATAGAATAAAAACCTTTTCATTTGCTGAGAAAAATTGCTTTTTCATTCTCACTGCAATCAGTGAATACCTACACATTTTATCTCCTAACTGCTACAGTCTTCACCTTTGCCAAGTCTGCTATTAATTAACTATTAATGAATGAATAGCACATCTGTAATAGGGAGAGAGCACAGGATCAAAGAATTTTAATTTAAAGATATTTGGAATCATAGCCAAGGACAGGTTTATTCACTAAGTCTTATTTAAAGAATCGTACTCAAAGTTGGATAACTGCTTTAGAACTGAGTTCCTATTTATTTGCAATGATTTAATATCAGTTCTGTTAACTTACAAGAAAACTCACAGAGATGTGAAAAATGATAATGAGAGGATGCTGTCTGTTGCCTCAATAGTATGATACAGACAGAAACCTAATTAGATAATTTATTTTCATTAGAGAGATGTGCAGTTGATAACTCACAGACTGGGCTGATCAGATATGACTCTGTAAAACAAGGTCTGCCTTGATTTTAAGGACTGACCTATACCTGCTTGGGTCTCTGCAGAAGAGGAAGCCAACAACTCCAGGTTAGGATTAACCAGGACTTTGAGTTCCAGGCTCTTCACATGATTTGCAATGTTCAGTTTCTGCTGCTAGGTCTGAAGAGCTTTGGATAATCTGAGAAGCTTCTGACTGTAGGAGGGCAGAGCAGGAAAGCAGAATGGTTCTTTGAAGCTACAATGAGGAAATACGTCATTATGTACAAAACGAAATGTCGAAAAGCTTGTTTCTAATTTTTCATTGAAGTCATAAAGGACAGAAGGAAGATGCATAGAGAAGATGCAGCTTTTACCCTTGATGAGAAAAGTTTCCTTGAGAAGAACTGCACTTCTAGCTCCCTCACATCTGGCAGGGGTGGATGGGAGATGAGCAGCCACGCAGCTGTCACATGAAGAATGAGCATGGATATGTGCTCCTGAGAATTATGAACATCCTCACCTCCACCAAGGAGCCACAGCAGATTTACCCAACACGCATTCACAGATCTTGCAGTGTAGGTAACTGCTCTCCCCTGGCCCCAGCTTTTCTTTGATAATCTTCTCCTGACCCTTAAAACATTTTGAACAGAAAGACGGACATTCTACGTTTATTACCACCCCATGTCAGAATATTACAGCTGTTTCAACAAGATGCAGCTGCTGAAACCGTGCAGAAAGGCCAGGAAAAGCACCAATTAAAGATGCTCAGGCAAGCACATGGCTGAGCTGGAGCAAAGGCATGCCCTGGATCAGTGTGGCTGTGACATGACTCAAAATCAGTCAGAAGAGAGGGGAAAAAGGCGAAGTGAAGGTGAGCCACTGATGGGACAGGATTTGTCAAGGATATTATGGCAATTCTACAGGAAGAGACTCTGCAGGAACAGCAA
This sequence comes from Malurus melanocephalus, assembly GCF_030028575.1. Taxonomy (NCBI): domain Eukaryota; kingdom Metazoa; phylum Chordata; class Aves; order Passeriformes; family Maluridae; genus Malurus; species Malurus melanocephalus. The sequence continues at coordinate 351,098 of NW_026623860.1, read as the reverse complement.
ATATCACCCAGCCAGCCAGCCTGCAGGGCATGCCAAGACCTGGAGAGGGGGAAGCTGCAGCTGATGTGACACAAGTGCTGTCAGAAAACAACATGAGCAGCCTGAGGATGCACGGCAGGAAAGGACTGTGCCAACATCTGAGGCTGGAAAGCCATGGCACGCACATTCCATGGACAGTCCCACCCCACACACAAGTTATTTACACTAATTCCAGTCCCTCTAATAAAGATAGCAGATGGTTTTCTGTAGCCCAAAGCATTCCCAACAACATTYTAGTGTAGAGAGGATTTAGGTACAGGGCCTTCCTCTAAAATGGACGCTGAACCCAGGAATGGGAATTCTTTCTCAACTGACCTCAGATTAGGAAGCTGCTAAGRGGTTTGGTGTAAYRRAAACAGCTGCACTTGATGCTCAACRTAAGACTTAATCCATRTGCAGTTCCACCCTGTGCTTTTTTTGGGAACAAGGCCGTTTTCCAGATTTATGGCACTCCTCCACCAAGGGCTGCCATTATTGCCCCAGCACTGTCACTTGTCAAGCTTTCAGCTGGTCCAGCAGGGAACTGCAGGGTGAATCAAGACAGGTTCTAGAAAACAAACAAGACTAGTTTATTTTTTTAGTTTTAAAAACGTCTTTTTGAAGCCAAACTTATTTTGGGAGAGTTAAAAGGAAAGAAAACAGCAATATGGAAGTGGGAAACAAGTAGCCTGAAGAAAGACAAGGAAGGAAGAGAGCAAGGGAGAGTGGGGCACTATTCCCATCCTCACTGCTTCCCTGCAGAGTCTCCAAAGTTAGAACCATTAGTTTAAAACTGACAATCAGCACCTCACAGCACCTGGCTCCCTACAGAGGCAAGTTTTATGCAGCGTACGAGAAGCTGTTTTAGAACCTGAGGGGCTTTCATTCATCTTACAGAAATATATTAATCTCGCCTCCTTAAACTCAGTGTGCTGAGTAGTTCTGATCAGGAAGCAGATTTGTAATGCAAATAATCCTACAGTGCCTTTGATGCGATCCCAATCTAGTAATTGGACCTGTTAAAAGTCACAGAAAATGCTTTGCAATCATTGAGCCCAATTACATCGTTGCATTTGTATTTCCAAACACTTTTAAAGTAACAAACTGCACAAGGGAAGCCAGCTTCCTGGCACTTGCTGCAGGGCAAAACAAAACCMAACCAACCAAAGCAGCCCCCCTACCTTTAACCTGCAATCAGTGAGCTTTTCTGAGTGAGTTTATTCTTCCAAAGAGAGCTACAGGAATCCTCACACCCAGCCCTGATCTCTGTCCCAGAGAGCCTTAAAATCATCCATCCTAGGTGAGCTCATGTGCACCAAATACATTGCACAAGTGTCAGGGTATCAGAAGGTATAACACCATTCGGTGGCTGAGGATGTAAAAAAAAAGTGTATTATTCAAAGATTGTATTTTTCAAAATTTTGAAATGAAATCTGTAATTTCAGTAGGAGGGGAGAAGCATGGGGAAAGATATTTGGTCCGACTATAGTTTAATGTAAGCATGTTAATGTAACTGCCTGGATTATGTTCCCCCCTTCACAGGTATGTTTTCCTTTATTTGAGGTTTACAAAACTATGAACTGGTAGATTAAAGTGGAATTTCAGAACATATAGGAAAATGGTAACATTTTAAAAATAAAAATACAAGAATAGCTGGTGGAAGAAGTGAATACAAATGGATTTCAGTTGAGGATGGAGGAAAATTTCACTCTTAYTGGAAAAGAAATGTAAGCTAGTCTYGGTGGGAGCTCAAGCATATGAAAAGAGTGAACATGGAACCAAAACTGGCAAATAGCATGCTTGGAGAAGCAAGATGCTGTAGGGATGGGATTGATCTGTTACTACAGAGTGAAGAAGAGGCTGGAAGGTTGGAATCCACTCCTGGCACACTGTAAGGTTTGGCTACTCCACCCTTTTTGCTTGTTTCTCCAGTTTCAAAATTGAATATTTATTTATCTTTGTAAAGAAAATTATCCAAAAMAAACCAAAAAAAAAAAAAAATTACTGGCTATTTTGAAAGTCCTATCAGTTACAAATCCTTCTTGCAAAGAGAAGCCAGTTAAAAGGTCGTAAGTACTGTATTCATTAATTGCGAACGTCGACTTAATTAAGTGTATTTGTTTGCTAGCTGGACTCTTGTCCTGCACTGTGATCTGCAGTGTGAGCTGCTGCCCATTTGCACAGCCCAGTGAAATTTAAGGAGCACCATCAGGGTRAAAACACACTCAGTAAAGCTATAAATAGATCACACAAGTTCATTACATCCATGGCACTTGCCCACATGAGTATTTTCAGCATGAGGGCCCACAAAAAAAAGTCCCTAGTTTTCCTACAAGGAACATTGTCTTTTTAGCTAAGRATCTAAACACTTCTAACAGAATTTCCTATCTGAGCTGACCAGAGAGTGCACACGGCCAGATGGAGAAGAACTCAGAGACCACTCTGTGACCCATTTCTAAYCAAGCAGTTGGAACAATATGGGAACAACATTTATTTCATTTTTTGTTCTCAGAAACTTAGAAACTTGTCTCCAGATGGAGCCTCTTTCTTTTACTCTTCTGAAATGCTAATGAATAGAAGACAAATTCCTGTCCYCACTCTGTTACACCTGTGCATACATAAGCTGCAGGACTGCATTGTGAGTTGTCTGTATCAAACATTTTATTTACATTTCAGGACAACACATTTTATTTACTTTATGATACCTGAAATGTTAAGGACTAGAGTTGGCTGAGACATAATTTTTTCCCCTCACTCTCTCTTGAGTCCCCTCCAAATCAGAAAAGTGCACAGAAAAATGGCTTCTTTAGAACAGTCTAGACATTTTTATAGCTCTATTTTTTTCTTTTTTTCCCCATGTCCTGCAGAACTGCAACTGAAATGAACCCCAAAGCAACCAGTAAAAGTACTGCCACCACACCATGGGTGGGCTCAAAATAGGGCTGTGTATGTCTACATAGATCATTCATTAGCCAAATACCGATATGGGATCTCTGCATCCACGGCTCTTCTGAGAGTTCAACACCAGTGTGGGTTATCTGCTGTGGCTGATCTCCCTGGAGGAAGTCACCATTTTTTAGCTACATGGATGTGAATAAGGACACACAGACATACACACATCTGCACCCACAGTCAAAGGATCCACGTTATCTACCCCTAAATAAAGGTATTTCCATGCCTACATGGCAGTGATCTGCATGAACGGGTCCAAATCTGGTCTAAGCAGGCAGAGTCCTTCCTCTGTACTTTTACAAGAACATGACAATGCAGAAATAAATTCAGAAATAAATTCCTCTTCAGTCAAATAAATTCCTCTTAGCACATGCTTCTCGGGCAGATTCCCAATTCTCTGCTGAAGCAATCTCTTCAGTGTGTGCTGCACGTGCTCACATTTCTACAACAAAGCTGTTGTCAGTCACCTGTCAGTACTTTCAGCCTTCACCAAAGAGTACATTTTTGCCCACGCTACATTCTATACAGCTGTGACTGATTTTATATGGTTGATTATATGGTTTTCCTCATTTCTCTCTGAGATTTAGGCATTCTTTGAGGATGATGAAAACAAAAAGCACTTAACACAATGCTGATACCACAGTACATGGCTAATTAGATTCCTGTTTTTTAATGCTCAAACCAATGCCCATGCAGATCTTTTCACAGTACCTGCTGATTGTAAGAGTTTTCCATGCTGGATCTATCCGTGATAAGGTAAATGCTATATTTTCCTACTGAAATCTCATTCTCTGAACATGTACCAGAGCCAGAAATTTCAGAGTCTGAATGTCAATTTTGCAAATCTTTAAACAACTCAAAACAAGAATTTTGCATGAAAGATTTCAGAWCTAAGGTGTCCAGAAACTAAATCTTGCCCCAAATTTAGCAAGTTTTAGTGCACAAGAAATGTCAAGGGATGCAGTTTGTTMCAAAGCAAGGTTTGTTTTAAGTCAATCTTTAATGGCAGCTTTTAGTTATTCCCTAAATATGCAGCTCAGATGTTCTATCATGAAGTTTCAGACACTTACATGCTATTTCACATGCCTCTTTCCTCTCCCCTTATAAAAACAAACCAACCCAACCAAAAAAACCAAAAAAAAACCCCCAAAACTAAAACAAACCAACAACAAACCCACTGAACAAGAAAAACCTAACAAAACCCAACAAGAAACAAAATACACACTGGCTCCCAGGACTGAATGCTAGTCATAACTATTGAAAAATTTCCTCTGCTGGTAATGTTACTGCTGCTCATGTATTTCTGTGTTTGGATTGTATCAGAGACGAATTCAGCCCCTATGTGAGAGGATGTGAAAGGCAGGTATTTCAATTTACCTCAGTTCTTGTATGACAGCTTRTGTTCTCCCTCCTCATTTACTTTTCTTCCTCAGATGACTCAGTGGCTACATATGAGCARATCAGAACTATGAGCTGAAATCATGAACTTCAGCTACCCTGTTATTTCCATTCCCAATCACCTCCTTTGATTTCTGATACTTTTATGTAATTGTAACATTTCTGTTAAGTGTTGCTGTTCATTTGATATTTCTGTCTGCATTTAGCCTCCTACAATTAATCTGGATCAAGGAGATCAAAAGGSAAGATGTCTTTAGAATACAGCAGGGCCTCTACTGAGTGAGAGACAGAGATTCTCTCATTAGCAACCCCCTCGATTAGCAGAGAATTTCACCACAATAAGGCATGCTGAAGATTTACAGAGAGGTTAAATAGTCACAGATTTCCAAAATGAAGGTGTAGTGAAAACTAAAAACAACCCATTTGCAGCACAAAACATCATTCAGTAGCTTGTAATCAGACCCTGAAAAAGAGAGAGTGATCTGAAGCATGTCAGGGAGCCCAAATGAGATTAACATAGCAGTGGTTTTGAAAATCCCACAAGCTCTCAAAACAGATCGGCATCACTCAAAACACAATGTGCGTGCCAGGACAGAGGCACTGAAATCACCATGTGGTATTGCCTACATTGTGGTCTCTTCAGCTGAACTGTATTTCCAGAAAACTTCAGGAAAAAAAAGAAAAAAAAAAATCACCAACCAGCCACGTATTTCGAGATCCAATAACTAATCCTCTGTCTGGAACAAATTCAGCACATATTAAAATGCCATCTTAACTTGGTCAGACAGGAAACAGTTTAGAAATTACCTCTGCCTGGCTTAGTGTGGACAGACTGTGTCTCTGTATTTCTATGACAACTGTCCACATTTATTTGGTGGAAGGATGGATGGCATAAAACGCAGATTTCCCCTCCTTCACTGTAGATTGTGAATGCTAATTTTGAGCGTTCTCCTAACAACTAGCGCGGAAGCACGCCCCTCGTGATGAGGCTGTCATCGTTGCTGTTCCTTCTTGGTACACCAGTTAGTGAGGAAAGGTGTGAAAACCATATTGCTGTYGCTCTCCAAATTTAGAGCAGGTATTTTTGCAGTGTATCCAGCCAGTACCTGCTGGAGATTCGGGAGATTTTATTTGGGCTGTGACTTTGGTCAGGCAGTGCCCTGGAGATGAGCTAGCAGGGATCTTGCACACCAAACTTCTCAGCCCTTCCTAACACAGCTTGAACAACCACACCACCCAAACCCTTTCACTGCACACAAAAGCCTTGCAGGAACCACATTTTAGCTGCCAGCAGACTTCAGAAAAAATTGTTTAGAAGTCCGCTGTCAGAAATGTACATAAGACATGATCTACTGTTCTTGAGCACTCCAAAAGGTAAGAAAATTAACTTCTACCTATATCATAAATATAACAATGGCTACATACTTTATACATTCACCTGAGGCCAGGTGGAGCCTTTGTTAAATGTGCTGGAGAGCACATGCCATGTAATATCTACAGGTTCAAGGCACTCACAGGCTGGCCTGTCATTTTACTCAATTACAAAATGATCCTAATGAAGCCCAGGTGCTGTCTGCTGCTTGTTTGGATCCAACAGATGTGCACAATTCACATGAAATGCTGACTGTTGATACTTCATTGCCAATGCTGGTGAAAGCCTGGCATTCTGTACCTGATAAAGTGTTAAATACTATGAGGGCAGCAGAAGATATAATGGTATTTATTTTCCTGATTTAACTATCTGGCAATTAAATCCAAAGGAAGTTTTGGCATTGACTTCAGCAGTTAGGATTTCAGAAGTGAGGTTACAAATTACTGGCATAAATAAATGCATTTCTGGAAATCAGATATCTTAGAATGTTTTTTCTAAAGGAAAAATTTGGGAGTTGGAATTTACAGGACAGTTATTGGATTTCCTCTCTTAGCAATCAAAAATATAATTAATTTAAATGTGAACTTTGGAGATCCTTAAATAATGATTAAGTTGAAAGTTCAGAAATCAGCCCCTGAGCTGGTCTGAAAGCAGTCTGCRTAAGCAATGTTTGGCCTCTGAAAATTCAGCTTAGAGCCCAGTCTGATCCCAAAACTCCATTTTTGATCTACTGAGATCACTGTAATGCTCCTGGAGAAATTCCTCTTTCCTGTGAACTTCCTGTGACTTTTCCAGCCAAATCATTTGTGTGCTTCTTCCAAGTAGCTAGAAAAATGGATCTAAAATTCACCCACCTATTTAAAACTTCCTACAATCTTTCAGTTTTCATGCTACCAAGTCTGCACGGAGTGGCACCTTTTCCCCAAAAAAATACAATCTCTTCAGTGCTAGAGCCTGGGACAGCTTATATGCTGTGAATATTATCCATTTCAGTGACAGGGACATTGCCATTACTGAAGATGGAAACCAATATGAAATTTTTTAAATTGATTTGATATTGTGCAGTTTATGAGTAAAGACTTAACGCATTGTCAGATCCTGAAACTCTTGCCAGCTAATGGGGACAACTGTTGGAAAACAGCATGAACATCAGGTTTATTTACAAATTAATCAAACTTGCATAATTCACTGATGGATGGATTCCAATTGTGTTTTATCAAACAAGGAGATGCAGGAGAAGGCAAACTGGGGCCCAGGCCTGTGAAAAGTGCAGCACWCAGACAAGAATCACCTCCACTCCCACTGCAGGCCACTCACATCATGGATGGAACAYCTTTGAGGCTTGTGGTGATAAATACAGATTTGCAGAGCACTCAAARCACTACTGAGTCACCTCAGATATTCATTAGTGATTCTGTATCCTGCATTAATATTTGCCCGGTTTAGCATGTCTTCCTGTGATGTTAACARTGGTTGTGGGGCACCCATGTGTACTTAAAGGTTATTAAAAGTAATGATTGCATTATTTCCAGGCAGATCCCTTTAACTAAATATGGCAGTTAGCTTTTTAGGAATGTCTAAAGGAGGAACATCTGTTAATTTTACACTTGCCTCCTCCTTGGTTACAGTTTCCCATCATCCCAACATAACCCAAACAACTGTCTAAATGGCTAAAAGTTCTATCCAAAATTTATGTACCACTGGGAACATTAAGGAAGCTTCCCCTGAACTTCTCAAAGCAAAAYGAAGCTGACAGACTGATAAGGCCACAAGGGAGGATGCAAAAATTTATCTACTGAAACCAAATCTGCAAAGCATTACAATAATTATTCCCAAGCTGGAATGGGCGTGAGGTAAGGAGCTGCTGTGTGTCAGATTGGCCTCAGATATCCATGTATTTACAAATTAGGGAACTCCCTAATTAACAAGAAGTGCTGTGTGGCTGTTTTAACTCACATGAACTCCTCCAGCTCACCTATCAAGTACAAATGACTGGTTGATACACATCTCTAAGCCATCTGCAAATAACTAAACTGTCCACACTTCTCAAAGCTGAGATTGCTCCTCTGAAAACACAGTGGAGAACAGAGAGCAGTTGGATTTTAAAGGGTTTGGATGGCCATCTTCCACAGATGGAAGGGGCACAGTGTTCACTGGAAGTTGAGAGGCAACTTTGCTTCTTACTGTGATGCAGACATGCTGGACAACCCAGAAAGCAGAAGCAAAACTACGTGGGAAAGGGAAAAATAATTAAATCACCTCTTTTAGTAGGTATTTTTAAAGCACCTGGTTTATGAAATAGATAAAGTATATTTATGTTATTTTTATAATAAGTAAAAGTACTTATTGTAAGGATCTTGAGTGTTCACAGTGCTACAGGAGGGCATCAGCATCACCCAAGGTGACCACAGTGWCATTCTTAGTAATAAGCCTCTGGGCTACATCAGACACTTCTGCATCTTTCATAGATGACATTTTCTCACAAAACCACTTTCAGTGACATTTAGTCAAGGTGCTCAACTTCTAACCCCTTCTCAGCAAGAACTAAATGTGAGCTTAACTATAACACTTCATGAAAACATTTTCCTGAACTGGGACATGAAGTGTTCTCCAAATTAATATACCATAACACAGACATTAGAAATAATGTCTCACCCAAATTTAAAAATACCTACCACCATGTTTTATAACAGCCAAATCACTACCTTAGTAAAGTGAGAAGTGTTTTTAAACTGTTGGTCTCATCTGCAAGGAAGAGATTTTAGGAGCCATGTATTAATCCAGGTGAGACACAACTAAAATTGCACCCCTGCTGTCCTTGCTACCAAGGAGCCTGTTGCTCTACACATGCACAGTAGTTCCTATTTTGTGGGCTAATCCATAGCAGATTTGGCTAGTCAAAGCCAAAAACAACAGCTTTGTGATAGAATTTGCAGAGTTATCTTCGCATTGGCAAAATATGTTCCTGGTCTGTGGCCACAAAAGGAAAAGACAACAGCAATCATTGTGCTAATTCAACACAGCATTGGTTAAGAAATAAGAACAAATCTTACACTTCAAACGTACAAGGTACTCAACAGGAGGTATTCTATATTAAAAATTCAGTGCTTGCTTTATTATTTTTCATAAGTCTAATAGCAGAAAGATGGTTTCATAAAYGAGTTAATGGGAATGAAACCATTAATTATTGCAGAAAGAAGTGATGTCATGCATATTTAGAAACCAAATAATATCAATTTTCTGGCACCAAAAATTTCTTTGAACCAACAACCATTAAAAACTATAATTTCAGAAATAAATAGTTATGCAGTCATATTTTTCTTTTAAAAATTATCTGTGGACTCTCAGAACTTGTGTCTCAGTAAGTTCTGGTTAGTAGACTGGGATAGAGCAAAAAAGAGAGACAAAAGGCTGCCTGGGTCTTCGATAAAGAAAACAGAATGTTTCTAGATTTAAAAAAAAAAAAATAAAAAAACCAAGAAACCCAAAACCAAAATCCCACAAACACTGAAAAAAAGGAATTTTCCTGTACAGCTTTTTAAGCAGGGGTCAGTAGGTCAGGGGAGTGATGATGACAGATGAGTCCCCTGAAGAATCGCTGTGCCCTTGAGGATCCCGACTGCCACAGACAGAGCTCATGGCTTGCACAGCAGCAAAACTGTTTGGGAGCTCTCCCTGCCTCATTCACCTGTGGATCCACTCTGGGAACAACCCTTCATTGCCAAACTGCTAAAGGCAAGCAGAGAAAAACTCACGAGCTCAAAGTGGAGCTGACCAAGAACCTTGTCATCTCAAGGAATGATCCCAGCACCTGTAAAGGCAGCAAGGAAGGACTGGGACAAACAGCAGAAGGGCAGCAAACAAGAAAATGTCAAAGATSATGGCAGTGGGTGCCAGTGAGAAATGGGAGTCAGTGCAGAACTGAAATGAGGTTTAAGATATATGGTTTAGTCAAAACATTTCAGTCTCCGAGAGGAAGAATGTCTCCCACACGACCACAGGGGTCACCACCTACTTCAACAGCTTTTATTCTCTCATCAGCATGAATTCASCTCTCCAGGATTCGGGGCATCCACGTGACTTTCACCTAATAGCTATTTCAGCTGCTTCTCTGGCAAGGTGAATGATGGTACTACTGTCTTTTGAACTATTTCATCCTCACCTGTGACAGCTTTGCTACTCTGGATTCTATTCCATCACGATATTCGCTTGTGCTGGCATTCAACAATTAAGTGAAAGTTTTAGAAGCGAAAGAAAGGCTTTCACATCTCTCACGCTGCAAAACAAGTTTCAGCAAATGGTTGTTTGGTGGATGCTTAMAGGCATTTGTTAGCTACCTTCAGACACAAAAACGAGAAGTGGCTCAGGCTGGTTTTATTGCAAGTGCCTCTTCTTGCAGTTTCCTCCCCTATGAGCAACAGCCACAAAGAAATATCAGGCTGRCATTGGTTCATCACTGTCACCCAGCTAAGGTCTTTGCAGAGATCCTGTTGTGAAAAGCTGAGGCTTCACTCCACAGGGTTTATCTTTGCCCATAGTGCAGAGCTTCTGCCACGGCAGTTTCAGGTCTCCAAGTGTGGAAAAGAGCTGGGTGGAAGTTCCAAAGTACCCTAAAACCACAAAGAGCTACTGTGAATACCTCCTCTAACCTTCCTTGTACAAATACCACCATGATTTTCCCAGAGAATGGGGTGATTTTCCMAGGAATTGACATTTGGAAAGCTATCCAGTCCCATGCAAATAACATTAAGGTACGGGCAACCATTTAGGAAATTGCATCTTAGGACAAGCCTGAATTTGTCTCACTTCCCTTGSCAGTTACTGATCCTTGCTCTGCCTGAGCCTGTGAGGGCAATCTGTGTCTCACACTGAGTGTCATTCCCGTGTGGATCCAGACACAGCACTGGAATCTGTGGGTGAAGACAAGCAGCAAAGGCCAAGGAGCTGGCACAGCTTAGGGACTGCACTGGGGACAGACAAAAAGCTGCTGTCACACAGTCACAGGGAACAGAAATTCAGCATTGCAAACCTGAGGTCGGTATCTGTAAATAATACTTGTGATCAGAAGCTTGCATTGATTCCTGAAGAACAGTGAGTTGGGAAAAAAACAGCTCTCTGCTCTGGAAGGGAAGCAGTGTCTAAAGGTGGTAGAAGCTGATTAAAATGTAATATCACATCAAAAAAAGGAGAAGGGAAACCAAACTGCTTCTGAAACYGAAATTCAGAAACACAAAATATTTACTAAAATATAACTTTTTCAAACCAGACCTGTAAGATCTTTTCTGAAGAGCAAAAACATTTTTCTGTTGAAAATCCACTTCACTACCTAGGAAACACAGTTTTGATGGAAAAATTTCCCATCAGTTTTTSTAGCACCCAGTGGGGGCAAACTTAATCTTCTTCCATAAAAGCAATGAAGAGAGGAGACCATAATTTAGTCTTCTAAGAATTCATGAAAAAGGCTCAGGAGTGTTCAGCACAACCCCGCTCTGCACAGCAAACGTGCTGTGCCTGTCACTCTGCTGGTGACATCCCAATTGCTGGTGTCCCTCCCCTCCGAGCCACCCTGAGCAGCAGACAGCAGATGCTCTTTAAACCCAGAGCCAGCTGCAAAGGAAAAGCCACCAAAAGAGCATAATCCTGCTCTGCTTCCTCTTATAGTCAGCGTTTATGTAAAGCAAATAGCCTTAGGCTCCCTTTGTCAACCTGGTAAGGAGAGGGCAGAAAGGAAAAAAAAAAAATAGAAGAGATGAAAAGCAGGTGCAGAGCACATAAAGGGAAAGTGAAGAAGGCAGGGAAAGAAAGGGTGAGAAGTCCAAGAAAAAGATTTATTGGAAGCATGGATAGTAAAGGAAAAAAAAACAAAACAGAGAAAAAAATTAAGTAGAAATTAAGGAAGTATAGGATTGTAGGAAACATAAGGCAAGGCCAGCACTATAAAAAGACATAATGTATTTTACTCAGCTCCTCATTTTCCAGCGTGAGGAATTTTGATAAAGTGTTTGGTGAAGGTATGAATTTGATGGACAACCAGATGGTACTTGAAACACACGGACACATAAGGAGCAATRAGAGACCTGGCACAGAGATTACACAATCCTGCAAAAGCTGCCTCTGTTAGGGAATGTGTTAGTGGCAGGTAAAACCAGGAGACAATGAGCATGTAATAAAAGGTTAAAAAGTGGGGAAAGTATACTCTGGGCAATTATAAGAAGCAATCATGAATGTAACTGCAGCATGAGACTGTCCTGTTTTAAAGACTGATTTATTTTTGAGTGCAAACACAGACATATACCACAAATATGGCCAAAGATTTAAGATTCTCTATCACAGAGATTTTTGAAAGGGCAAAGGAAAAGCAGAAATAATTTCTGTCTTCTAACAGGAACTACTGAAATGGAACAGGAAAAAGAATAGGAACATTTTAGCTATCATCACAGGCTGTAAAACCATGGAGATCTTTATCAGACACTGATAGAGAACTCTTGCATAATTAGAAAATGCAAGAAATCCTTTATAGTAAAACTTGTTAGACACCCAGAGCTTTGATCCTGAGGATCTGAAAATGCTCTGCTACTATGAGAATAACAATTAGGTGCAAAAGTTCTCAAGTGCTCCACAAATCAATTTAACCAAAACAATAAAACCGTACAGCTTGTTGTGCTGGGTCTGAACCCAGGCAACCCACAACCCAYGCATTCAATTAATGCTGACACCATTTCACAGCAATTTTAGGATTAGGCATATATGTTAAATAAAGATGGAACTTCCCACTGGGCTCTGGATTCCATTCAGAGCACGGCTGTGTAATGTCTGGCACATCCAATAACAGTGAYCAYGCTMAAAAAAAARGGAATTTTTTGACAAGGRTTCCAARATGAAGCAACAAATASAGGAASACAATTTAACGATGTGTGATTTATAAAGCTGGAAGCCAGAGAAAAATGTGATGGATGATTCCCTTTAAAATACATATATTACCTGGTGAGATATTCTTACAGTGGCTTGCAAAAGAGAGATGCCTTGTAAGGAGAGGCTTGAACAGTGAGAGGCAAACCAAAGAGCATATAAGAAGGGAGGAAGCCCAAGATAGGGAACAAATTACGAGGAAGAATAAAATCCTAACTCATTAAGCCAATTTCAGTGACAAATGATGATGGTTCATAGACAAATATGTCAGTAGCAAGTGGCTGTCTTGGCAGAAAACCAAACATAAAGAACTGCTTTGCTATGGAGCACCCCACTGCTGAGGTCCTCTCTCATGATAAAGGCTCTGAATAMTATGGAATACAAATTAATTTAAAAAGCTATGTCTCATTAAGTGTGTAGCATGAGGGAGCCCTTGCCAACCCACCCTATTCCACACATCCCTGGAGGAACTGCATTCCTATGCAGATGTAAGGCTTCTATCCACGTTTAAGGAGCATACAAGACATTCAAGCCAGGACTCGAGGGAGTTACATGTCTATAATTTTCATTTCTGGGATTTGGGAAGTAAAAAGATAAACATTTTTTTTCATTCTAATTTTATCTCAAACTGAACGGGCTACCTTTCCAATTTACAGCAGGGATTATCATGTACATAAACACAGTTAAACACATCAAATTCAAGACCAGAACTCTGACAGACCCTTAGGTCTAGCAGTATAATTGAATTTCACTATGATTATGCTGTCAGAGTCAAATGAATTGGCACTTCACTTTATTGACATTATTTATAAGTCACTCTTGAGAGGGAAAAGAAACAATTCTAAAAAGCTATTATATCTTTAAGTAGCACAGAATAAAATAGACTAGCTTTTCATATTTCAGTGTGGAATAGCAATAAAACAAACAGTTTAATCTTTTCATCGTCTCCTTCATTTCTCCTCAGTTCAGTTTTCTAAGGTTTATTTCAGATAATTTATTGAAGAGGAGACAGAAAGTGAAGAATGCCCTTGTTAGGCCTCTCCTGCAAAACACCKCTGTATAATATTGCTGTTTCATAAGCAAACAATATTTATAACCTAGCTATTTGAACTGGTGAAAGAAGAGGTGTTTCCCCCCATCCATTTCTGAACTAAAATCCATTGTTTCCAGCAGAGTGGTAAGCACCTAACCCAGTATTTCAGCCTAACCTGGCTGAAGAACTACTTCTCATTACACTAATGTGGCCAGTGCATCAGACAGTGGATATAAAGCTGGTAGATCTAATCTGGTGCATTTTTAAAGTTAAGGTTTCATCTAAGTGGTTTGGGTTTTCTCCTTCAGGTAACAGAAATTGTAGTTCTCAAGAGAATTACATCCTGAGATGCCCCATCCACATGAGCTCATGAAAAGGAGGATACTCTGAGGGATCCTGACCCCTGCTCATCCCCATTCAGGACCTGGTCAAACTGTGCAGTGCCTGACATGAGGCTGAACCATCCAGATTTCTCTTTCCAGAGAAATTTCCAGAGAAACCAGAACASTGGGGAGTGAAATGAGAGAGCTGCTCATGAACGAAGTCCTGGGCCATATCCCACTGCGGAATCAAGACATGGCAAAGTAAAGCCTGTTTGGACACAACCAATTGCAAAATATTTTGCCACCTCCTTCTTCTTCTTACAATTGCCATATAACTCTCCCAGGCTGTGTGGTACAATGGACACAGCTTTAAACCTTATCCTTCAGTAGTTACATCTTTGTGGAAGTTATGAGAGTTTAATATTACTGCAAGATATAGTTACTAATTTACATCTTCCTACATTTCATATCTCTTGCCTCAGCACCACTCTTCTTACACAGACTGCATTTGCTCCTGAAGCACCCAAAATCCTTTCCTTTGCAAGATGCTAAGCAAAAGGCACGGATATGGCAGTGGATGGTAACGCTGCAGGAAGCAGCGCTGAATTAGTAAAGTGGCAGATTACATGGACTCCTCAATCTTTTCCATATCTGATTTCTATAAGTCAATGATTGCATTGTTCACTCCCTTCTGCAGCAAAGGAGTCATCAAGTGACTGGTACYCAAATGGAGCTGAAAGGGCAGAAGTGGGGCTTGTCTGGAAATGAAWGCTGTTTCTGTGCAGGTTGGCTGTGCAGAGATGATTGGGAAGTGGAGAAGTCRTTGGGCTATCCCTGTATAAAGACCTAACTCTTCCTCAGCCTGGCTCATGTGTAAGGAGGCAGACGTCATTTGAAACTCGGGCATCTCACATGACAAAGCACCATGAGCTCCYTCAGACAAGTGTGGCACTATAATGGGTTCTTTTAGGCCTTTGCTTACATGAGAAAAGTAGAAAGTGTTCCTTTCTCTCACCAGGAAAAGACTCCTAAAAAGTGCCAACAGTGAACTGGTTAGTTTCCTCTCCCTTTTTGCTGAAAATTTTCCTGTCCTYAGTGATGTGGCGTGAAGGGAGGCAGCACAGCAATATATCTGCATCCATTGGTGAGCCCCAGACWGCCACAGTGTTCCATTAAAACATAAATCATTTTAAAGATAAAATACCAACGGGACTAGGACAAACCATTGCTTTATGAAAAGCAAGCCATTCTCCACAAGGAGGTGCTCCAGATCAGCAGGCAGCTGTAGCGTGGATGTGGATACAGTTTTGTTCCTGAGGAAGATTTTCTTCTCCCTGTGTCACTTCCTACTGCAGAGATCTGAAGAGAGCACTTGTATGAATGTCAGTGTGTACAAATGCTGCAGATAACCAAAGCAGAAATCTAACTGCTTTTGCAATCAATAAGCTTGGAGGATCAATGAAAATTTCAATGAATCAATACTTCACCACTTCGTAGGAACACTGTCTCTTATGATTGGATCCAAAGCTCAGTGGACCCAGTGTCCTTCCCTGCCTTTCTCCCCACAGTCTGCAGTGGGTTCTGAAGGAGACACAAGAGATGCACGACTCAAAAAGGAAAAAAACATCTAATCCAAAGACAAAACTCAGTGCCCAGCTGAAGTGGCTGTCCCAAGTAGTACCACGGACTAATGTTATTTTGTTGCTCTAGTCCTTGAAGGTCAAATTMATTCATTTTAATCCAGTTTAAGCTAAACTAGTTATCTAACAGCACCAAGTGTCCTTCCACCTGGCACAGGCGAACACATGGGCACTAGAGCAGTCTAGAACCTCACCAAAGCACAACCAGCAGGCAGGAGTGTGGCTCACCAGGGAATGCAGCGGGACAGCCTGTCAGCTATAAATCCTGGGTTTCCATAAATACAGAGAAATAGATTTTCAAAAACTGCAGAAAGCCAGGCCTACGTGATGGATCCAGRAGCTCCTCTGAGTTCCTAAGGATGGCAGCACATCCCAGCAATGCCTCAATGGATAGGGCTCAGAGATGCACTAATCTCCATCTCCCTCCTCCACTGAGAGAGTTTCTGTTAGGAATCAATCTTGGGTGCCRGGAGCAGAAAATAATTATGGCAGGCTCTGGAAGGCTGAAATCTCCAGTCCTCAATTAATTCACACTCATCCATATGTAAATTCAGTGTGAATGCTCTCAGCACATTTTCCTCATTAGAATTCCACAAAAGTTTAGGAAAACAATTGTTTTAGTAAGGAAACAAACATAGCTGCAGTACTGAATTAAGTCTGTAAAGAGAGATATCTTCAACTTCAGTGATTAATTTGCACATCAGCACACATCTACAGGGCAAAGTCCAAACTACTACCAACACAYCTTAAAATATGTAAAAGGTAAGAGTAGTCATTGACCACGGAACAAAAACCCAAGTACAGGGGAAGTAACTGTTCTTGAGCTGAATGCTCCCAGATCAAGGCTGGCCCCATTTGCAGTACGTGCAGAGGGATTTGCAGTGGGATGGCCATGCCCACCTCATGCAGTGGGCACAGAGAGGGAGGGGAGAATCATCTTAGAGGAGTCACTTTAGACCACTTATGAGATTCACGTCAAAGACACAGCTGCTGCCTGCTGCTGTGTGCACGAGCCATCACAAAACGTGAGGCATCTGCCCTTCATTGCAAAGGGGCTGTCATAGGTGAGGCAYGTGACTTAAAATTTATGGTGGGATGCACTGGAAAAGCAGAATATGGAGAATGCAATACTCACATATGTTCCTGGTGCAAAATATGTAGGATGAAGTTTACTTCACACGTTAACCATATCTGTGCTGTGAGATAATCTGATGCACCTTGGAATTSCAACTGATTGTTATGAAATGTGTGGAATGCTATAGATTTGATTTTTACCCACATATGAATTGTGTACAGTCACAGTAACATTCCTCCCTTGCCCCAAATACCTGWGAAGTTCCCAAGTCAGAATGGTCAGTGGAGGTTCCCTCAGACAGGAACTCGACAGAAGGAAGTTCTCACCCTGAATCACCTTCTGGAAGGGTCTCTTACTGTGTCCATTCAGAGCCCAAAAAGAAATGTTAGGATATGTGCTARAACAGGTAGTAAGACTACTTCAAATTATTACTAAGTTATTAAATGTAGATGCAGTGGYTAGAGCCTTTTTGAAACCTAGATAATACCTAATTTGGTCTGATTATGAAAAAAACTTCAATGAGAAACCCTACCCAACAACATGGATTATTCTTCTGAAGAAAAAAAAAACAAAAAACTCCTCTATATTATTAGAGTACTTTTCTGCTAAGGAAGCTGATCTAGAAGAAAGGCAAAGCACCTGAAATAGAAATTCTAAATGCTTTTGTTCCTTCTCTGGTTGGAGCCTACTTAGTMAAAAAGCAAACAAAGCCATACTCACAGCTCCTATGCCATCGTTCAAGCCAACAAAAATAAAGATGTCMGTTTGCACAGATTGCAGCAGATGATGTACAAGCTAAGTACATCCAGGCAGGAGAAGCCCAGAGTTCCACATTCCCTGTGAATGCAGATTCCACAACTCCACCTCACCCTTCCGGGTGTGCGAGCAGTGACCTCAGCACGAGCTCCCCGAAAGCAAAGACTCTTCAAATCATACACTTTGTCTGTGCTGCGTGGTGCTCTATAAATAAATCCTGGGGAGTCACACTTTAAGATTTCTGCAACAGGCTTGGATATTACACTACCCTGTTTTGATTTGGGGGTGGTGGGAGGGAGGTCTATGAACCCTCCTTTAATTTCATGAACAGTACCTTGCTMCAGCTGCCGACAGATTTTAAAATCAGGAGGCACCACATGAGCAAAGGGTCATTTGTATGCACTGCAGCAGAAAACAGGAAATATAATTAAACATAGAGCCATGAGGTAAGTTCTTTGGCAGGAGAAAGAGAGCCTTGGGAAGAAGGTGGCAAGGGCAAAGCAATGGTAGCAATGGTAGAGTAATGTGGTTGAAGCGAGGAATGAAGCACAGGGATAGAGATGGAGAGACACGAGTGAGGGTGACAGGAGCAGAAAAAGCAACACAAAGAGGTAAAGTGACAAAAACATAAAGATGGCAAGGTATGCAGAAGAGAAAAATGTATATAAAAAAAAAACTCTCTTAGGAGTAGTACTGCTTTAGGAGTAACAGTTATTTAGTAATGTACTTTGTTATGCAACAGGATACACCTTTCTGTATAGGAAGAGTTTGTTTAAGCTTCTATGAAACCTCAAAAAATCTGTGGGAGGAAAATTAGGAAAAAAAAAAAAGGGAGTAACATCATATTCCTTTTGACTTTTAAATTGCKTTTTAGGTCATATTTCACGCTCCCCTCTCACCCTCCAAGTATTTTCCAGGATGGAATTTTCTTCTTCCCACTCCAGGATTTGGCGTGGGCAGAGCACTGCAGATGCTGCTGAACTCAGAAACCAAGAAACTGATTCATTTTTCCCTTGAATCTTGTGCTATCATTTAGACTGGGAACAAGCAAACGTCAAAGGCTGCAAGTCAGAAACTTGCAGCCATGATTTTACAAAGCTTGAACATTCACTTTGTCCCAGAGTAACCGTGGTACCAGAGGGAGAGCAAAGGACTGAATCCCTGCTAGTTTGCTAAAATTCAAAGAATAATTATTTTTCATTSTGTTCCAGCAGACTTGTGCTCTAAAACTCCTCTCAGTTTTGATTGTGCACAGGGGACAGGTTTTCTCTAGGGTAAACCCAACAACCATTATTGAACTTTGCTGAACAAAAACCCATCCAATCAATCAGCAAAGTCCTTCAGCCTAACTGATCGTGCTCCACAAGTGCAGATTAATTTCTGAAAGTTTCATTTCAGCCTCTGGTGCTGTACAAACCCACTGCTGGGTATCAATTCAGGACTCAGAAAGGATTCTCAGAGCAAATCCTATGGAGTCATATGACATGAAAGAAGCTGCCCCCAGGATAATTGATACTATATTCATAGCTTTTAAATGGGAGGCCACTTTCAGTAAGAAAGTTTCCCTCCTTKCTTTATCTTTGACTTTAAAACAAACCAAAGCTCTAACATTTTAAAAGGTTAGACACATTTTTTACTCCCACCGTTTCTTAATAAAACACCATTTGTGTGGGAAAACAGCTTAGTGCATACTTTGAAAACAGGCAAACCATTAATTGATCCAACATGTTGGCAGTTTTAGAAAAACTCAATAGAGAAGAAAAAGCAATGCTGCATCTTAAGTTTTAAAACAGCCTGAGCTTTACTTTGAGGGTGCCTAAGTATGCCAAGCTCCTACTGCTTTATACTKCTTAGTATATAATCTGTGATACTTAAAGTAGCAAGAAGTATAATCTGAACAGCTGCTAAACCATGGGCAGGTTATAAAGCACAGTTTTAAGAAGCTCAAGAGGTTATGARTTGCTTGTCTCTCAAAACCAAAGGAAAACACTAAAAAATCCCCCATCTTCCATCAGCCTYACGAAAGAAACACTAATTTGCCCAACACAAAYRGTTAATCTCTGAAAGAGACCRGACACAAGAGATTCCAAAWGTGCTGCTTTTGCATCAGCAGTATWATARCACTATAGTTAGGCAACAAATTTCTTCTCAGCACATCCAAGTTAGCTAGTTTACTGTGAAAATTTAGCATGTCATTAGAATAACATCCTGTTTTGCAGCATTTCTGTGTTTCGATTTACCCCAACTCTACTAAGATTCAACTGGCATGAAACAGCTGGGCATGATTAGTTACTGGATGGAAATCAAATTGGATTTCACAATAGGTGGCATTTTGTCTCCATGGCACAGGCAGCTGGTATTAAGGACAAGTGACCCCTGGCAGAAAACCCCTGTCCCTAAATACAAATCTGGTGAACTGTTTTCAAGACAACATTATTTCAAATCAAGTATTAGTACAAAAACAATCCGTTTTTTGGTTGGGTTTTTTTTTTTTTTTTTTTTCAGTGGGCATAAGCCAAGGTTTAGGTTGTTTCGAATGACTGGAATTTGACTGGGCTCTAGTTGACAAGCACATGTTGGGACCCGACCACCCATGTGCTGACACTGCAAGAACAAACTCCACCAAAACATTCACCTGGGAGAGTGAAACACTCGCCCCATCCCAGTCCTGGACAACATAYCTCATGTTCTCACCAAATCAGATACTCGACATTCCTACTCGACCTCACAGCTTTTACACTATCGCAGCCAAGACTCTGGACACGGTGTTCCCTACTYCACTGCACCTCCTGATAAGCCTGCACCGCAACGCCACAACTTCTCCCCTTCCCGAAGCTCTCAGTCACACTCGATCTCACACGGCACCTGTCAGAGRACCCTCAGGACACACCAAAACACCGCTGCCCCACAATGGGCTCAGCATCCCATCCATTCCTCTGACTAGACCCAAACTTTCCATCTCCCAAACTTTTCACCCTTGGAGCACCGGCGTGCGTTGCTATGGATGTGCCAGGAGCACATCCATCCTTAGCCACGGCAGTATGAGAGGTGCTCCATGGCCCCCACGACAGATACCCAGCACCCAGCGACACCCACAGCCCATCCTGTCAGGAGGGGCGAGGACACCATCCCGCAGCAGCTCCCACCGCAAGGATGCGGGACGACAGAGCGGGCTGGAAAACGGGGTCCGTCCCTGCCCCCAGGGCAGAGCTGGGGGAGCGGCGGGGCTCACCTGCGTGGGGCATGGTGATGGTCTCGTTGGCGTTGCTGGAGCCCACGTTGTAGATGACGACGGCGGAGGCGTTCTGGGCGGCGGCGTGGCGGATCTTGTCCTTGTAGGTGCAGTTTCCCCGCGGGATCAGGGCCACCCAGCTCTTGCCCGGCGCCGGGGCGTTGAAGCGGGTGCCGGGGTCGCAGGCGAAGCGGTCGGTGGGCGAGGCGGAGAGGGCCACCTGCCCGCGGGCGTCCTGCTTGGGCGACTGCTCGCCGTAGCGCCCGCACTCGCTCTTCTCGCTGCGGAGCTCGGCGCTGCCGGCCGCCGGGTCGGCGTAGGTGATGTTGACGAAGGCCGTGTACCACTCCTCCTTCTCGGCCACGGTGAAGTCCAGGCACAGCAGATGCACGAAACAAAAGGACAGCAGCCATGTTGAGAGCGCCAGGCTGCGGCACGCTTGGATCACAGACATTGCCATCTTCATCTGCCGGCCCCCCCGCCCGCCCTCCCTCCCGCCCGGCCGCCGCCGGTCCGTGTGTGCGTGCGCGCCCCGAGCCGCCGCTCCGAGCGGGGCGGCGCTGCTCCCGCCGGCGCCGTGCGGGGACCGGCGAGCCGACAGCGAGCGGGGGAGGGGGCCCTCCCCTTTGCAGCCGCTGCCTAATTCATGTCGGGGCCGTTTGATTTCCTCGGGCTGGCCCCGTCTCCGCCCTCCCCTCTCCCTCCTCCCTCCTGCCCTTCCTCCCCTCCCTCGCCCTGCCCGCACAGCTGCCTTCCCCCGCTGCTGGCAGCGCGGCCGGGGAAGGCGCGGAGGAGGTGGCGCGGCGCGGGGGGAGCTCCAGACGCGCACACGGCGGCGCGGCTCCCGGTGCGAGCTCGGCCCCGGCCCGGCCCCGCGGAGGGGCTGCCGGCGGAGGGGTGGCACTGCCCGGCCCCGCGGAGGGGCTGCTGGCGGAAGGGACTCCCGGTGGAGTGGCTGTCGCTGGACGGGGTTCCTGGCGGAGGGGCTGCGCTGCCCGGTCCCGCAGGGGGCTCCCGGCAGAGGGGGCTCCCGGCAGAGGGTATTCCCGGGAGGCAGAGGGGCTCCTGGCAGAGGGGCTACCGGCCGAAGGGGTTCCCGGGAGGCAGAGGGGCTCCTGGCAGAGGGGCTACCGGCCGAAGGGGTTCCCGGGAGGCAGAGGGGCTCCTGGCAGAGGGGTTCCCGGCAGAGCGATCTCGGCAGAGGGGCAGCGCCGGCGGCGGGAGCGGAGCGGCGGCGTCACCTGGTGGCGGCGGGGCGGCAGCGCGGGGGTGGCGGGGGCCGCCCGTGTCGGGATCGCCCGTTTCGGGATCGCCCGTGTCGGGATTCCCGAATGCCGGGATCCTGGGAGCGCAGCCCGGCACAGCCGAGCGCCCGCTTCGGCTTCACTTGCGCTCTGGTTTTCCCGCTTGTCCTGGCTGCTGCAGGAGGCGATGAGGAATTTGCAAGTGTCAGTGTTGCAGTGTCACGATGGGGCGCAGCTCAGAGTGGTGCTCTCTCGTACAGGGGTTTTCAAACAGACACCGAATGCGTTCCCGGCTGTACTTTTTGGAATGGGAAGGACAGGCGTGCTTACATAAGTCAGGTGTGACTGACAGGAGTACAGAGAACCTCAAAGGCAAAGCCTCAGAGAATGGTGGAGCTGCTCTCCGGAGGCAGTTAAACTATGTGTTTCATTTTGGCTCGGTGACAGCCCAGGCTCGGGGATTTTTAGTGTATGAAACACCCCAAAAGAATTTTGGCCGTGAGTCTGACGCCTTTCAAAAGGATCAAAACACAGCTGGACTCTGCTCTATACTAGTGTACATGATGGCCAAAATTCCACTTTTCCATCGCTATGCTCAGCAACAAAAGAATGTCTCACAAGATTAATAGGTAGTGGCTATTTTAGCCCCTGCTGCTAAAAYCTGCTGCTGGAAATACCATTCACTTTCATTCAATGAGTGCCTGAGTATCTCATGTCAATATTTGCCTTTTTCCACTTTATATTCATAGCTGCCCATGATCCAAGCARACAAGCCTTRGMCATGTTTTACACACACACATGATGCTTCGAAAAAGTGAATTCCCCAAAGCTGAAAAAAGTGCATTTGGGAGAAAAATGCGTGTACGGGAATAAAATAGCTAAGTTTACAGGCAATATGGTGATTTACTAAAAAGTCTACCATCAAGCAAGAGGAAAACTTTCCTTGAAAACCCATTCTTGAAAAAGTGAAGTCAGCAAATGATAAGAAAAAAATTACCATGTAGAACTAATATTGAAAGGCAAAAGTAGATGGCAATCAACATTAATTAGAAAGCGTTGAGATTTCATCACAGCAGCAAAAGCCYGTAAGGGGAAAATCCATGCCTGGAAGGGCTATGGGCAATAAATTTATTTCTATATTTAGAAGCCTAAGGAGTGTTATTAGAAGAGAAGGCAAAAAAAGGTATCGATTATTAATAAATACTTCAGGATTGTATTTGGAAAGAAAGGGAGGACATGTTTGCTAGATTATGGACTCAAAMGAGATATCAAGAAGCTTCTCTTAAGAATATATAAAAAACAGCAGACCCAGAAAAACAGCACACATATATCAACACAGTACCAAAAGAATGGGCAGGAGGACTGAGAGAATAACCATCTTTCTGACATTACTTCAAGTAAATCTTGGCATAATGAGAAAATCTTGAAAGATTTAGTGTTCTGTTTCCTTATAAGATCCAGGAAAACTATTTAAGGTGACTAGTTAGTTATAGGGTGATTAGGCTGACATTAACCAACCCCAAGAACAACAAGAGAGAAAAAAAAAATCCAATGTATGGGCAAAGTTTGTTTTTATGGGAAGTGGCCTGCCAAGCAAACATGATTCATGTGTTTGTGAAGAAGCTATCAGTGTGGTTGGTACAGTTACGCAGCAATGTCCATRACAGGTTTTTGAAAAGTGTGCTATTCAATGGTACATGACATTCTCATGACACTGTAACCTGTCACAGACCCGATAAGATGAACTTAGTTGAAACAGTGTGCTTTATTAGAGCTTAATGTAAGAACACATCTCCAGTGATAAAGTGCCAGCCACTCTGGAGCGGTAGTAGGGAATGTGTGGTTTAGTCTGCACACACGGAAGGATTTGGAGGTCAGAGTACAAAAGAATTGTCCTATATTCCTAGGGAAAAGGGGCCTAATGAAGATACAGCTATCCTTGGATGTTTCYGAGGAGCAACAAGTAGGAAATAGAAGATTTTGGCTCTGCATGAAACACCAGTGAGACAAATACTGGAAGCTGTCCAGTATTGGTGTCTGCGTTAAAAAAAAAAAAAAAAAAAAATTGAAATGCTTGAGAAGGTTAAGAAAGGAATCCTAAAAATAATTTGAAGTAATTCCTCTCCAGGGAGAGATTCCAGGTGCCCAATCTATTCAGCTTTTCAAGAAAAAAGGTCATGTGATTCCACTGTATAAGTACCACCACATGGATATAACAGCAGGTACTAATAGGCTCTTTAAGGTAGTGGMTAAAACATAGCAGGAACCAAAGTTTAAACTAGACAGTGCAGCTCAGAGCAAAAGGAGCTGATCAGACAGTGTTTGTTTACCACAGAAAATTCAGAAGTGAGACTGTCCTGGGAGGTAAAAGACAATCTGCTCCTATATTCAAATTAAACAAACATCGATCAAAAGCATGCTTCAAGTGCAAGGTGTGAAATTCTTCACAATTCATGCATAATATAATGGTCACTTCTCCCCTTGAAAGCACTCCTGAATAAAAAAAAACAGAATACTTGATTACTTTTGTTGCTGAATTCTGAACTACAATTAATTAGGTCAATGCTTTGCCTTAAAATCACCCAGTGTGTTGTCATAGCTGTTGGTGGCCCTTCCCATGTTGTTTCTGTTCACAGAAACTGAGATTTCCCAGAGTTCTGTTCTGGCCATGGCACAAGAACCCCATGCTTTCCAGAACAGCTGTAAATATTTCTTCTCAGGCCAGAAACACATTTGCSACCACCCTACTCCACCCTATGTTCTCCCCTTCATAAAAACCCAAACCCATAGAAGCATAAAAGGCATTRCCACAAGTCTCCTTGCTCAAATTACAGTGAAAAGCACAATTTCTACTTTAATATGCTACTGAAAATATTTTTACAATATCTTTAGCATTGGGAAGAGGGGTGTATCTCTGGGTTTTGAATGTTATGTATGACTTTAATAACATACTACACATTCTTCTCTCCATTTTACATATTTCTGAAGTGACAATAATTCCAGCTGAACTATACCTTTCAGMAAGCTACAAAACCATCATATTCAAACTTGAGTGTGTGAAATAGGGTTAATGAGTAGGAGTGGCATCTGGGGAACTCCAGCTCCAGGTTCTTGATASATGGAAACTCAGAAGCTGGATTTAGGCAACAGCTGATAATGAGCAAATGACACATGAGGAAAGCACACATTGAAATTTACTACATGACTACCTCTAGCATGTGCCACAATACTTTGTTAGATTGTCCTTTCACAAGGTAAAATTCATTAGTTTATACCCTTTTTTGGTTTAAAAGGCAATTGCTATGCTTAGACTGTGCTGGATTTTGTGTCTGTGCCAAATTCCAAATGATCTCAAAGAAAATAACTAGAAATTTTTCAGTGAAAGGTGAGGACTCTCCACCAGGCTACCAAGACTCTCTTTTATGGAATCCCATGGTGTTTTGTGGGCCTCTATCTGAGCTTCTTGGCACAGTCATTGGCAAAAGGCAAAATGGCAAAAGGTTTAAAAGCTAG
This sequence comes from Malurus melanocephalus, assembly GCF_030028575.1. Lineage (NCBI taxonomy): Eukaryota > Metazoa > Chordata > Aves > Passeriformes > Maluridae > Malurus > Malurus melanocephalus. The sequence goes on along the minus strand of NW_026623860.1, from coordinate 325,633 downwards.
GCTTTCAAAGACTAGGCTGCCTAAATTCTGCTGAAATAGCAATTTACCTGGAATTTAGGAGTCTTTATCCAGAAGAATACTGATGATGGCATTTCAGGATACTGAAAAAGACTAAATTAGGGTGTTGGCTCCCTTTATCACTTGTGGGAAGATCCTCCAGGAAGCAATTCAGAGCATGCAAACCTGATGCTTTATTGTATATAGGATTTAGACRGTCTCAAAGGTCAGTGATGCTGCGTTGAACCGAGCACGGGCAAAGGCAAACTTGTGAAAAATACACACGCAGGGTGGGTGAGAAGTCCCGCCTCTGTCTCTCAGGAGGATTCAGCTCCCTCTGCACTGGGTGTGACAGTCCCCAAAGGGGCAGAGCCCTGCCGGGTGTGGCTGCCAGAGGCTCGGGGTTGGCGCAAACTTCAGCGCAGCCTGGAGGTTTCCTGATGCTGATGGAGAGCAGAAAGCTGACTGAAATGTGATCGCTCTGTGGGTGATCAGGAAAAGGAGTTCTTTTGCCCTCCCTGCTGTGAGACTGAAATTGATTCTTTTTTACAGTTGGAGAAGAGCTGAAGATCTGTTAACACCGTGAGGCCATGCAAAGGATGAAGCAAGACCATCCCCTCACCCGTCTGCTGCCGATACTGTGCTTTGAGTTAAAAACCCGGTGTGTCAGTTCATTTAGAGAGCAGATTGAGCAATACATCTTCTCTTGTCCTAACTGACACTGATAATACTCCATCCATCTTCCTATTCATATGCTAATAGCTATATTACCTGTCCCTTTATTCCAGAATCCTTAGAYTGGGATACTGCTTCATTCTGCTGTAACATTGTTTGAATTACTGTAGTTGCCACTGTACTTCTGGTTTCATTTGCTTAGGTCAATTTGAAATGTTCTCTAAAGAAATTTTCTGCGTAAAGCCTCAGACAAAAAACCCTGTGTTACAGCCAAAATAAACTCCCTACTGGAGTATAGAAAAAGTTCATTTGAATTCATAGGGAAAGTGATATTTTCATTTAAAAAGTWTGAAAAAATTTCAAAGGAGCCTTACTTTCTTTGATCTCTATTAAGTTTTCACAGTGAGATAGTGCTCCCTGTGTCCCAGAGGCAAAACCTGCCATGTTTCATGGTATTTATTTAGTGTCTGCTTTTGCTAGATTTTTTAAACTTTTGTAAAGTACAAGAACCCAGGAGATTCCTACTGATTAACACCTTTCTGCTCATTCCTTATTCATTTATAGCTTCCTTATTCACTTAGAGCTTTCTAAAAATATACMACATTTGAAAGGAACAGTCACCTTCCTGCAATTTCTTTCTCTCTCATAATAGCTCACTCAGCTCCCTCAAACTTTCAGCATTTTCCACATTTCYCATTARTCTCRTGTGGAGGCTTATTCAGCTCTCACTCAAATACTGGCTTTTMCTTTGCAATGTAAAATTATCAAAAGGYTAGGYTAGTTTTCTRGGRARCTACTGGGATGAGCATCTCCCTTTMACAGCCATCCTGACCAAGTGGAGACAGCATTTGCCCTAAGTGTGGAATTGTGCTCAAATTTGTATTTCTTCATCTTTGCTGGCTGCTCTGCTGCTGGCAGACACACGGAGAGTCCTACTGAGGCTAACATATTAATATCTAACATCTACATACTAATATCTAACACAGASCTCCAAAAGAGTTTCTAGTGTTTAAATCATCTTCTAGGGGAAATATTGTGAAGAACCTAAAGCAAACTGTAACCAATAAAAGAGATTCTTTTTAAAAATGAGACAAATTGACTGAGTAATGAGTAGAACCTGCTGTAGAATCTGCAGGGAAATATGTGATTGGAGATGATAATGATAGAAGTTTATGCGATCTGGAACAAAGAGAGTCATGCTAAGTGCTTGTTAGGTGGCCCATAACTTCTGTGCTACAATGATAAATCCTGGAATTAGAGGTTGTCAGCTTCATGCCATTCTCTAATGCCTAAAAGAAATACAGAGTTGAGTGTCTGTGCAGAACAAATACACTGTTGTGGACAATATATATAAAATATTACCGCAGTTTCCAAATTAGTGTCAGAATCCTGCTTCGTGCTATTTTAGTTGAAACACATCAGAATATGCTGTAGGACAGGCAGTGGTCACCCAAAGTTACTTGCCCAACAGACATTCTGCATCTTGCTTCTTGAGAAATCACCAACAAGCCTTTGAATATAATAATGAGAAATTGATATATCCAGGACAATGGTGAGAAGGATTATATAGGATAATTTAAACATATGCAGAGATTCCTGGCCTTGCTTGAGAGACAGGAAGCATATATCTGAATTAAGTGGGCATTCTCTACTAATAGATCTTGCTAATGACTTAAACAGAGGATTTAAACAGTGTCAGACACTTGGCTGAATGGAAGACAGTAACACGTTCTGAAAAGAGATGGGTGAGGTTACTATAACAGAGATTTTTTAAGAGAGATTCCTGACATTGATCATAGTTAACAGGATCATAAAYGACCACTGTGCATACAAACAAAAAGGGAAATTAATTGATGGCATAAAACAAGTGCCTTTGGCAACAGAGAGAAAGGCATGTATGGAATGCAGGAAAACCTTATTGATCCAACCAAGAGAGATGTGATGAAATTCAATAGTGCATAAAGCCAGGTCATGAATTTACAGACTGAAAACACCTATTTCTGCTCTGAACTGGAAGCTTATTGGTTAGATAACAATGGAACATTGGAAGATGACAATGCCACAAAGATCCCATTAATACCCCCTTCCCCTTCAAACGTGGCCATAAAATGCATTGGCAGACAGGATCAGCAGTGAGGGGGGAATACAAACCTTTTCACATGAGGCCTCAAAGAAACCCACCTAGAGCTGCCCTTGTAGAAGTTGCAGAAAAGGGCAGCTAGGAGACTGAAGGAGCAAAGAATTATTTATGAAGGAGTTRAAAGCTTGGCAACGAGGGGAAAGCCAAAGGGGATATGATGCACTCTGCTGGTGTATCAGGAAGGCTAAATGCAGTGGAAGCAAAATAGCAATTTASGATTTGGCTCTTAAGAAAAGGACTGCAAGTTGATCATATATAAATGAATACAGAAAAAGAGTAAAGTTTTTACTTAACAAAATTGTGATATTTTCTTATTACCCAGCTGGAATAAAAGAAGACGTGATAAACTGATGTGAAGGAATTATTAAATGATTGCATGCAATAGCAAGGTTTGGACTAGATGATCCAGGAAATCCCCTTTGACTATATCCAAATTTAGCTTTAAAGGTTGTCAGGATATTTCTTTCCTTCCCCTAAAAATAGCATAAATAGCATTACTGGGAGACACCAGACGGTGCTGTCACAGACAGTTTTACAAGCTCAGTACTTCCAGACTCTCATATCTGGAGGTTATGGCCAAAATGCTGCAYAGCTCTGGCACATTAAACATATTTTATGATGTTCCTGCATATGCTACTAAAGATTGTTTGCTGCTCAAAGCTGAGACTGAACAGGTTCTTAGARGCAGTGCTACTGCTTAAGGGAAGCACTTTCATATGTAGATACTAAAATTCCTCTTTAAATGGTATTTTTACCACCAGTTTGAATGAAAATTGCACTGAATCATAGGGATGCCAAGCCCATGAGAAAAAATGAGAGCCCAGGATTTTGCTGTCTCATTTTCTTATTTCCTTCATCAGATCTTTCTTTAAATTAAGTGGAAAGGTATTTGTTACCTGGTCTGTAGTGCAGACTACAACCTGTAGAGACTTTGAACAGAGTTGAAGGAAAAATGGTACTTTTTTAAAAGTAAACACTTTAAAAGTATTGATAGAGCTCAGATTTTTTTTTTTTTT